>NC_037686.1:5385371-5448888 GCF_003255815.1 Theropithecus gelada | reverse complement strand
AATTTATTTATTATTATTATACTGTAAGTTGTAGGGTACATGTGCATAACGTGCAGGTTTGTTACATATGTATACTTGTGCCTTGTTGGTGTGCTGCACCCATCAACTCGTCATTTACATCAGGTATAACTCCCAATGCAATCCCTCCCCCCGCCCCCCTCCCCATGATAGGCCCCGGTGTGTGATGTTCCCCTTCCCGAGTCCAAGTGATCTCATTGTTCAGTTCCCACCTATGAGTGAGAACATGCGGTGTTTGGTTTTCTGTTCTTGTGATAGTTTGCTAAGAATGATGGATTCCAGCTGCATCCATGTCCCTACAAAGGACACAAACTCATCCTTTTTTATGGCTGCATAGTATTCCATGGTGTATATATGCCACATTTTCTTAATCCAATCTGTCACTGATGGACATTTGGGTTGATTCCAAGTCTTTGCTATTGTGAATAGTGCTGCAATAAACATACGTGTGCATGTGTCTTTATAGCAGCATAATTTATAATCCTTTGGGTATATACCCAGTAATGGGATGGCTGGGTCATATGGTACATCTAGTTCTAGATCCTTGAGGAATCGCCATACTGTTTTCCATAATGGTTGAACTAGTTTACAATCCCACCAACAGTGTAAAAGTGTTCCTAATTCTCCACATCCTCTCCAGCACCTGTTGTTTCCTGACTTTTGAATGATCGCCATTCTAACTGGTGTGAGATGGTATCTCATTGTGGTTTTGATTTGCATTTCTCTGATGGCCAGTGATGATGAGCATTTTTTCATGTGTTTGTTGGCTGTATGAATGTCTTCTTTTGAGAAATGTCTATTCATATCCTTTGCCCACTTTTTGATGGGGTTGTTTGTTTTTTTCTTGTAAATTTGTTGGAGTTCTTTGTAGGTTCTGGATATTAGCCCTTTGTCAGATGAGTAGATTGCAAAAATTTTCTCCCATTCTGTAGGTTGCCTGTTCACTCTGATGGTAGTTTCTTTTGCTGTGCAGAAGCTCTTTAGTTTAATGAGATCCCATTTGTCAATTTTGGCTTTTGCTGCCGTTGCTTTTGGTGTTTTAGACATGAAGTCTTTGCCCATGCCTATGTCCTGAATGGTACTACCTAGGTTTTTTTCTAGAGTTTTTATGGTATTAGGTCTAACATTTAAGTCTCTAATCCATCTTGAATTAATTTTCGTATAAGGAGTAAGGAAAGGATCCAGTTTCAGCTTTCTACTTATGGTTAGCCAATTTTCCCAGCACCATTTATTAAATAGGGAATCCTTTCCCCATTTCTTGTTTCTCTCAGGTTTGTCAAAGATCAGATGGCTGTAGATGTGTGGTATTATTTCTGAGGACTCTGTTCTGTTCTGTTCCGTTACTTAACATATAACAGACATGAGAATCAGTGATTGGGGGAAGATTGGTCATGAATGTTTCTCGGCAGGCTCCCTGTCATTCCACTAGGTCTACGATCTGTGGTGAGTGGAGACAAACCTACAGCAATCAGGTCTCAGTTATTCTTACAGGGATAGAGGATGGGGAATGGGGACCCCTAGACTCCAGGGCACAGCTGGGGGCTGATGCTGAAATTAACCTGGGAGGTGCTTTCATTTCTATTTTCTCTTGCTTAGAAAACTCATAAAAAGTAAAGTAGATTTAATACCCGTTAAATCACATCTTGTTTTAAAAACCTATTAAAGATTAAAACCATTTTTTCAGAGTCAACATTATGATTCACTTTTGTTCACAATTCTCATGGATTTATTTTGGAGTTTTAAGTAAACAGAGACTTTTCATTCTTTCCTGATGTCTTCACAAATAGGTATTTGAAAATGTAAATGATGACAGGCACAGTGGCTCATACCTATAATCCCAGCACTTTGAGAGGGGAGGCAGGAGGATCACTTGAGCCCAGGAGTTCAGGACCAGCCTGGGCAACATAGTGAGACCCTGTGTCTACAAAAAAACCCAAAAAACAAAAAACAAAAATTAACTAGACTTGGTGGCACACGCCTCTCCTCCCAGTTACGCAGGATGCGAAGGCAGGAAGATCGCTTGAGCCTGGGAGATTGAGGCTGCTGTGAGCTGTGGTCATGCCACTGCATTCCAGCTTGGGTGACAGAGCAAGGGGATCTGTTATGTTCATTTCAAATTCTGAACTAGAACTTATCTCAAAAAAACCAAACAAACCAAAAAGAAAATGTAAATGATTTAGAGACACTTTCAATGATCTAAAATTTTTGGTAAAATAAACATAATCCTTTTATTAGTTTGTGGTTTTAAAATTAGGCCCTTTCTAGTTTTGATTAAAATAAATGAAAAGGACTTTAAAATTTTTTATTGTAATAAAGTATACATAAAAATAATTTATCAGTTTAGTCATTGTAAATGTACAATTCAGTGCCATTAAATGCATTCACAGTATTGTATAACTGTCACCACGATCTATATCCAAAACACTGGTATCATCCCTTACTAAAGCCCTGTAATTAAATGACTGCCTCCACTTCTCCCCTCCACCTAGTCCCAGACAACTTTTATTCTATTTTCTTTCTCTGTGAATATGCGTATTCTAGGTATCTCATACAAGTAGAATCATACCGTGGTTTTCCACGTGTCTGACTTATTTCATCAAGCAAGATATTTTCAAGATTCATGTTGGTAGCATGTATTAAAATTTCCTTACTTTTGGTGGCTGAGTCATATTCCATTGGATGGATACACCACATTTTGTTTATTCTTTCTCCTGCTGATGGGCATTTTGGTTGCTTCCACCTTTTGGTTATTTTGAATAATGCTACTATGAACATTCATGTACAGTATCTGTTCGATTTCTAAGGGCTTTTGATACAAGTTAGATTTAGGCCCCAGAAAATGTCAGGTTGGAGATCAAGTTCAATGTAAGAATGGGGAAAATTATCTACAGAGCAAATAACTATTGCTAAGGTTAGAGAATATAGTACCTTTATTTAAGTACGTATTGCTCATTATTATTAATACATAATTAATACTTGTTGGTCATAGATAAGTTGTAAGTTCACTCTGTATTTGTTTTTGTGGCTCTTAAGTTTATCATAATTACCACTGACACAAACCTGAGAGAGCAGCAATGTTGATGGGTGTGGCTAACGTTTTTTTAAAATGTCCTAGTTACAAGCAAAGTAGCAGGAAAAATTAAATGACTTCTAGTAACTGGCATTACTGTACCAAACCATGGGCAGTGTGCCGGGGGCTTGTGGGTTCCACTGAAATTTATGCTCACTTTGCTTCCATATTGCTATTATTAGCCCCAAACTGCCCATCTTGGTTCATCCTAACATATAGTGCTTTATTTACAATGCATGCTAATGTTTATTTCTTAACACTAATTAAAATTTAGCCATGTCTCCTTGAGCAGGACATGTAAGCATAATAAGAAGCACTTCTGTATGTTCTTACTTCCAAGCAAAAAGCTGCAGGATTCCTGTCCACCCACTATGCATGTGGGATTTATTCACTTCATCCTGCTAGATAACCTCCTGTCCCTTTGTTGACTTCAGTTTTTCTAGCATAGCCAATTCTTCTTGGTTAACATTTTTTTAAAACTTGTGGTTGACATTTTTCATGTTGAATTCATTTACTTCCACACACTTTCTGTAAGTTGCCAGAGTAGGAAAACCATTCCTATATTATTCACTGGCCACCATCTACTCTCATACTCCTCACTTCATCTCTCACAGGCCTCACCTTCGCTCTCTTCTTTTGTGAAGCTCTTCAAAGCTTTCTCTTTTCTCAGGATGATGTTTTCTCCTGACATTTTCTTTGTTCTTCTTCCTTTTTTTTCTTTTGAGGCAGAGTCTTTCTCTGTTACCCAGGCTGGAGTGCAGTGGCACGATCTCGGCTCACTGCAACCTCCACCTCCCGGGTTCATGTGATTCTTGTGTCTCCCCTTCCGAGTAGCTGGGATTACAAGCATGCACCACCACGCCTGGCTAATTTTTGTATTTTTAGTAGAGACAGAGTTTCACCATGTTGGCCAGGCTAGTCTTGAACTCCTGGCCTCGTGTGATTCACTGGCCTCAGCCTCCCAAAGTGCTGGGATTACAGGCATGAGCCACTGCACCCTGGCCACTCCTGGTATTTTCTGAACATTTACTCTTTCCATCTATCCTAACACTAACTGTCATGCAAAATGCACCAATGCCTCTGTATTTTTGCATTGTGAAAAATCGTGTGTGTTTGTGTGTGTGCTAAGTGTGTTCTGAGGTTTGATTCTCCTGATCCTTCGTTGCAGCTAGTTTATTTTAGATTATATTCTCTTAATAAGAAGAGACAATGTTGACTTACTTTGGATAATGTCACAAATAGCTTGCTGTGTACTAAATGGTTTCAATGATAGTATTTTTGAGTGATAACCACTTACAAATATTAAAAATATGAATATAAAAATTATTCAATATTCAGCCAAAATCTTTTAGGGTTAAAAGCCTCAACTAGGTTATTTTTATGATTCAGGAGTTCTTCCCAAAAGGATGGCAATGCTGATTGGCATTGATTCATGGAGATGAAGCTCTTAGCCTTCTGCCCTTGAGACTTAAACAGAGGGTTTACATGTAGACAGTCTACACTGATCACTGAGACAGAGAAGTACCTTCTCCATTCATGCTGCCTTTTTAAACGTTTTTTTTTTTCAAGGATAGACTATGTTAATGTCAGCCCAGTGCTCTGTTTATAAATGATGGCAGGGCCTGGGGGACGGGGGTTGGGTTCATTGCAGGAAGCTTGTCTCAATGTGCCAGGTTTTGTAGGTGACGGGGTGTAGTAATGGTTTCTTACATGAATGATTGCTGTAGCTAATGAAGGCCTTGTGAAAATGATTCAGATTAAGCTTCTGGTTTGCTTTAAGCTTACTGACCCAGTATAATTGAGTGTAATTCAGTGGAATCAGTGAATTTGTATTCTTACAGTTAATAGCAATATATTCTTGAGAATGAAGAAACCATGAATGAGGTTCTTAATTTGCTTTTCTGCATCTTCCATGACCTTAAGAAGGATTTCATGAGCGCATTGGGGAAACTTTAAAAAAATTCTCTTTACAAACACTTTACACCTCACTCACTGTTAAATATGATTCATGATGATAGCTGTGCTACAGTGAGAAGTAATGCAAAATAGGGGATGTAGTGGTTGTTTTATTTAAGGGACACCATGCCTTTAACCACCTGCAGATTGTAGTGACCTTACCAGTAATGTCAATGGAGTTATTATTATATGTGACTAGAAAATGATTTATGACTGTAAAGAAAAGAAGGGAGAGAGAGGAGGAAAGCTGAAAGAAGGGAGGAATGGAGGGAGATGAGATAGCAAAGAACAGAGGCAAATCAAAGGCAATCTTCAGAAGTAGTAAAGTAAAACAGAAATATTGGTTTGCAAGGCAGTAGCACATAATAGAATTGCAGGGTCTAATTTCATTAACATCCTTGCAGCAAATAATTTTCCAGAATGAAAGGAACCAGCTGCACCAAGCAGATTTATATTTTTAGTAGCAACCCAATCTAGCAACTTTGTGAGCATCTTAGGTTTGGTTTAGTTTTAAACTAATAAAATCTTAGCTGCCTGAACCAGGAGAGCTTGTTCTCATTAGTAACGGACACAAAGAGTTTTGCTGATTGTCCACATAGTTTCTGATTCCCAGAAAAAAAAGAGCAGTGAATGCTATAAAGGCCCATAAGTTATGGGATGTGAGTAGGAAGCCCAAAACTTATGGGAATTATGTAGGAAAGAACCCATCATGAGATACATGGATGATGTTTCAGATTCTCAGGAGATTAACAAAGTCTCTAGAGGTATTTATCCAATATGATGTTTCTAGGGCATAGGAAAAGCTTTTTAAACCATCGACCAGCCTCTGGAAAAAGATGTATGATAAGGGAAAGAAAGTTAGGCAAAAAGAAAAAGAATCTGTGACTCTTTTAAGGAACAAGAGCTACTTTGCTTAAAACCGACGTGTATTTTCCTCAGTACCGTGCCCTGAGTGGGTAGGAGAGGGAGTTATTACAACCTCGTTCTTGCTCCCACCAGAGCACCTGCACTAAAAACTGTTTTGTCTTTTGGAGTTCTGGGTATGATCTTGTTTAACAAGGTATTTTGACTACAAAAGTATAATTTTTTTTAACTATCTGCCTGAATCATTCACTTCATTGAGCATGGAGGCAATGGAAACTCTTCTTACTACAGTCAAATAGTTGCTTCATTAGAGAAGATTTATCCACAGGAATTGATAAAGTGTCAAAGCATTGTTGTTTCACTCAGTGCTTCTTTGAACTTCACAAGTACTTCCTTTCTACACTTAAATGGCAGAAGTGAGAAGTCAAACTTTTCATTTGCTGATAACTCTAAATATTTTTCTTGTCATCATCATCGTAAACACATACAGGTGGGTAGACAGTAGATCCAGGGACCAGGAGCAACAAAGAGTTGTGCATGAATTTGCAGTTTATTTGAGAAAAACATTCACACACACACAGAAAACTGGTAGTACAGTACAGGAAGTCCTAACTTATTGTCATTGATAGGTTCTGGGAAACTATTACTTTACGGGAAACATTGTATATCAAAACCAATTTTACCATAGACTAATTAATATAAATGAGTCAAGTTACTATGTAATATTTCTGGTCAAGAAAACATCACCAACCTTCAAAATAAAGACCCAAAAACCTTGTAATATTAAATATTGAAACAAATATGAGCTATGTGTAAATGTGAGAAAGATTAAGAAAAACAAGGAAGACAATTATTTATCCAGTTTTTGGTGAATCAGTGAATGATGGCAGTAGTAGTAGTAGTAGTAGTAGTAGTGGTGGGTTAAATCAAAGAATACATATTTACAAACAAAGTTTTATGAGCATCTCCTACCATCCTACCACCACACAATTAAAAAAAGACATTAATGACATGTCATAAAAAAGGATTCCTGGCACTGAAGAATTTAATGAATGAAATCAAAATACAGTTGAGACCTTCAACAATGGATTAGATCAAGCAGAAGAAAGAATTACTGAACTTAAAGATAGGCCTTTTGAAATAACCCAGTCAGACATAAATGAATGAAGAAAAGAGTTTTAAAAAGAAAGCCTAAATGGCATATAGGACATCATCAAGTGAACAAACATTCAAATATTGTGAATGCCAGAGGTGAAGAGATAGAAAAAAGCATAGAAAAGCCTATTAAACCTGGAATAATAAATAAAAATTTCTTAAATCTTAAAAGAGATGTAGACATCCAAGTATAGGGAGCTTAAAGATTTCTGAGTATACTTAACTCAAAAGTTTCCTCTCTGAGGCACATTATAGTTAAACTGTCAAAGAGAAAAGCATCAAGTCACATATAAGGGAATTCCCATCAGATTAACAGCAGATTTCTCAGCAGAAACCATATAGGTCAGGAGAAAATTGAGTGATATATTCAAAGTACTGAAAGAAAGAAAAAAAACTCCTGGTGAAGAATACTATATTCACCAAAAGTGTCCTTCAGAATGTAAGAAGATATAAAGTGTTTCATAGACAAACAAAAACCGATGGGATTTATCACCCTAGACTGGCTATATGAGAAATGCTTAAGAGAGACCTACATCTGGAAGTGAAAGGATGCTCTCCAACACCATGAAAACACACTAAAATAAGAAA
Organism: Theropithecus gelada; assembly: GCF_003255815.1. NCBI lineage: Eukaryota > Metazoa > Chordata > Mammalia > Primates > Cercopithecidae > Theropithecus > Theropithecus gelada. The sequence continues at coordinate 5,441,237 of NC_037686.1, read as the reverse complement.
CTTACTGAAAGAGCGGATACATATATGAGAAACAGAAAGGAATGAAATGTTATTACTACAGAAAACTACCAGATCTCAAAGATACACATCAGAGAGGAAGAAATTGATAAAGGATTTACAAAACAAACAAAAGACAATGAAGAAAATGACAGGAATAAGTTCTCATCTATTAATAACAACCTTGCATATAAACAGTTTAAATCTCCCAAGTAAAAGATATAGACTCACTGAATGCATAAAAATATATAATATAGCAAGACCCAACCATATTCTGCCTTCAAGAAACTGACTTCACCTTCAAGAGATTGAAGGTGAAGAGATGGGAAAAAATAATTTATGTGAAAAGAAATCAAAAGTCTGCACTAGTTACTTTACTTATGTCAGACAAACTAGAACTTTAAGTCAAAAAACAAAAAGAGACAAGGTCACTACATAATTATGAAGGGATCAATTCAGCAAGAGGATATAAATACACATACACACACACCCCCAACACTGGTGCACCAGATATATAAAGTGAATATCATTAGCACTAATGGAAGAGATAGACTCCATTACAGTCATAGTTGGGGACTTCAACACCAAACTTGCTTGCAGCATTAGATATATAAACTAGACAGAAAATCAACAAAGAAATACTGGACTTAAACTACCCTACGGAACACATGAACCTAGCAGACATTACAGAACCTTTCATCCAACAACGGCAGTATACACCTTCTTCTCATCAGCACATGGAATTTTCTCCAGGTTACACCACATGTTAGGCAACAAAACATACTTCAGTAAATATAAAAAAGTCAAAATCACTTCAAGTATTTTATCAGAACACAATGGAATAAAACTACAAATCAGTAACAAGAGAAATGTTGGAACCTGGACAAATACATAGAAATTAAATAATATGCTCCTGAATGATCATTGAGTTAGTGAAGAAGTGAAGAAGGAAATAAAAAAATTGAAACAAATGAAAATGGAAAGACAGCATACCAAAACCTATAAGATTTAGCAAAAGCAGTTCTAAGAGGGAAGTTTATAGTAATAAATACCTACATCAAAAAGTAGAAAGATTTCAAATAACCTAATGATGCACCTCAAGAAACGAAGAAAAGCAACAAAAAACCAAATAAAAAATTAGTACAAGGAAAGGAATAATAAATATCAGAGCAGAATTAAATGAAGTGGAGACAAAAATAAGACTAACAGAGATTAACAAAATGAAAAATTGGTTTTCAGAAAAGATAAACAAAATAGATAAACCTTTAGCTAGACCAAGAGAAAAACAGAAAAGATCCAACACACTAGAACAAAAAGGAGACATTACAATTGATACCGCAGAAATAGAAATAATCATTAGAAACTATTAGGAACAACTAAACAACAACAGATTCCTGGATACATATAATCAACCAAGATAGAACCAGTAAGAAACAGAAAATCTATACAGACCAGTAATTAGCAATCAGATTGAATCAGTAATAAAAAGCCTCCCAACAAAGAAAAGCCCAGGATCAGATGGCTTTACTGCTGAATTCTACCAAATTTATAAATTAGAATTGAGACCGATTCTTCTACAATTATTCCAAAAATTTGAAGAAAGAATTCTTCCTAACTCATTGTAATAGGCAAGCATAGCCCTGATACCAAAACCAGACAAAGATTTAACAAATCAGACAACTACAGGCATCATCATGATGAACGTAAGTATAAAAATCCCCAGGAAAATATTAACATTAACATCATAAATCCAACAGCACATTAAAAAGTTACAAAGACGATACTTTCAGGGATGATTTCTATAGTTCATTACCAGAGAAGTTTCTCTGAATGGGTAGAGCACTGGAAACCATGAGGAGGCCCAGTGTTCTCTCCTGTGCGTGAAGCTGGCTCTTGACGTTGCTTCACTGCAGCTGCCATGTGCCGTAGATGATTGTTCTTGTCTTCCTCTGGGAGAGTAAGATGGAGAGCATGCAGTCTGGGTGCTTCCCATTTTATTGTTGTGTACTAAGAACAGTGTTTTTGTTGTAGATGAGGGTGGTAGCTTTAGCATTTAGCAGGCAAATTGTTTTGAGAACATGTCAAGTGAGAGGTTTTTTCCTTTGTTCTTTGCTTGCTGAAGGAATCCTTGTGGGCTGGGCTGCTTGGTCTGTCACATGGCTCTCAAAAATGGTTTTTCTAATTCCAGTATTCCTTGGTTTTTCTGGGCTTCTGAAGGTTTTTACTATGTAGTGTTTTCAGAAAGTTCATTATTGCTTAGTCTACTGTGTTTAGTTCTCTTCAAGGTTTTGTAAAAGGGTTTGCTGGTGAAGAGACAAAAGCTTTTTTTTCTTGGTAGGTAAAGCATGTTTGAAATTATCCATTTACTCTTTTTTTTTCCTTTTTTTCTCTTTCTTTAAAAAAAAAAAATACACCATGATCAAGTGAGATTTATCCCAGGGATACAAGGATGGTTCAACATACACAAATCAATGAATGTGATACACTACATCAATAGTGTAAAAGACAAAAGTCATATGATCATCTCTATAGGTGCAGAGAAAGCTTTTGATAAAATTTAATATCTCCTCATGATAAAGTCTCTCAACAAACCTGCACCTACCTCAAAATGATAAAGGCAATATATGACATACGGCTAACATACCGAACAGGGAATAATTTGAAGGTTTTCCTCTAAAATCCGGAACAAGACAAGGATGCCCGCTTTCACCACTTTCATTCAACATAGTAGTGGAAGTCATGGCCAGAGAAATCAAGCTAGAGAAAAAAATAAAATCTCCAAATTGGAAAGGAAGAAGTCAGATTGTTCTTGTTTGCAGATGACATGATCTTATATTTAGAAATACCTTAAAAACTATTAAAAAGCTATTAGAATGTGTAATCAATTTCAATAATGATGCAGGGTACAATATCAACATAACAAAAGTCAGTAGTATTTCTATACATAAACAGCAAACAATCTGAAAATGAAATCAAGAAAGCTATCACATTTATAGTAGTTACCAAAAAAATAAAATACCTAGAGATAAATTTAAATAAATGAAAGTTTTCTACAGCAAAACCTCTAAAACACTAATGAAGGAAATTGAAAACACCAAAAACTGAAAAGAGATTACATGTGTATGGATTAGAATTGTTAAATAATATTCTTAAAATACCTGTATTACCTTAAAGCAATCCATAGATTCATTGCAATCCCTAACAAAATACAAATGACATTGTTCACAGAAATACAAAAACAATCCTGATATTCATATGGAACCACAGAAAACCCTGAATAACCAAAGCAATCTTAGCAAAAAGAACAAGGCTAGAGGCATCACACTACCTGATTTGAAAATATACTGCAAAACTGTAGTAAGCAAACCAGCATGGTGCTGCATGAAAACAGACACATAGACCAATGGAACAGAAGAGAACCCTTTAGTAAATCTACATATTTATAGTCAACTCATTTTTGATAAAGGCTTCAAGAGCATGCAATAGGGAGATGACAGTCTCTTCAATAAATAGTGCTAAGAAAACTGGATCTCTGCATGCAGAATAATAAAACTAGACCCCTGTCACCAAATATAAAACTCAAATCAAAATGGTGTAAAGACTTAGAAATCTAAGACTGAAACTATAAAACAACTAAAAGAAAACACGTTTTGTAGGAGAATTCCTTTGGTACATCGTTGGTCTGGACAAATATTTTTTGTTAATGAAAACACAGGGAACCAAAGCAAAAATAGACAATTACAGATTTTTTTAAAAACTGCACAGCAAAGGAGACAATCAAGAAAGTGAAGAGACAACCTACAGAATTGGAGAAATTATTTGCAATCTATCCATTGGATAAATAGGGATTAATAACTAGAATATATGAGGAACTCAACTCAACAATAACAAAAATCTGATTGAAAAATGAGCAAATGACCTAAGTGGACATTTCTCAAAAGCAGACATACAAATGGCCAACAGATGTATGAAAAAAATGCTGAACATTACCAATCATTAGAGAAGCACAGATCGAAACCACAATGAGGTAACTTTTCATCACAGTTAATGTGTCTATTATCCAAAGAAAAATATAGCAGATACTGGCAAGGATGCAGAGAAAGGAGAACTCTTATGCCAGTGTTGGTGGGAATGTAAATTAGTGTAGCCGTTATGGAAAGCAATATAGAGGTGCCTCAAAAACTAAAAATATAGAGCTACTGTATAATCCAGCAATCCCACTGCTGGGTATTTGGGTATGTTGCAAAAGAAAGGAAATCAGTGAAGGGAGATCTGCACTCTGATATTTATTGCAGTTCTATTTACAATAGTGAAGATACGGAGTCAACCCGGTGTCCATCAATGGATGAATGGATAAGTAAAATATAGTGTATATACATAAAAGAATATTATTCCGCCATTAAAAAATGAAGTTTTGTCATTTGAAGCAACATGAATGAGCCTGGAGGACATTGTGTTAAATTAAGCAGGGCAGGCACAGAATCACAGATGCTACAGGTTCTATTCATATGTTGGAGCTAAAAAAGTTGATCTCGTGGAGTTAGAGAGTAGAATGGTGGTTACCAGAGGCTGGGAAGGGTAAGGGGTTGGAGGGATGAAAAGAGGTTGTTAATGGGTACAAAAATACAGTTAGCTTGAAGGAATAAGTTCTAGTATTCAATATCATAGTAGGATGACTATAGTTATCAATAATTTATTGTATATTTCAAAATAGCTGCAAGAGAAGATTTGGAATGTTCTCAGCACAAAGAAATGAGAAATGTTTGAGGCAATGGAAGCCCCAATTACCCTGATTTGATTGTTACACATTGTATACATGCATCAAAATATCACATGTGCTTCACAAATATGTGAAATTTGTATGTATCAATTGTTAAAACTTAAAACATGACACTATTAAAAGTACTGCCTTTATTCCCCATGAAGATGTTTGTGGCTAATAGGAAAGAAGCATTACATATTTTAAACATAGAAAGAATATATAGTGAAAAAAATTACAAATATGGCAGGCTCCCCAAGTACTTTTATACACCATTTTTTAAAAATGTTTTTCTGAGATAATCTTGCTGTGTTGCCCAGGCTGGAGTGCAGTGGCACAATCTCAACTCACTGCAACCTCCACCACCCGGGTTTAAGTGATTCTCATGCCTCAGCCTCCTGTGTAGCTGGGATTACAGGCATGTGCCACCACACTTGGCTAATTTTTGTATTTTTAATAGAGACAGGATTTTGCCATGCTGGTCAGGCTGAGCTCGGACTCCTGACCTCAAGTGATCTGCCTGCCTCGGCCTCCCAAACTGCTGGGATTACAGATGTGAGCCACTATGCCTGACCTGTACAACATTATTTATTGTGCATTTGGATAATTATTGTACACTTTATGAATTTTTATTATTTGTATTCATTCATTTTCCAACCTGCTTATTCCTGCTTAGCGTCACAGGTAGTCAGAGCCTATATTGGCAGTTCAGGACACAGGTGGGAATCAGCCCTGAACAGGATGCCCTTCCATTGCAGAGTGCACTTACATAGCCCCACACTCACTTACACTGGGACACTTGAGAGAATCCCATTAACCTGTCATGCACATCTTTGAGATGTGTTAGGAAACCAAAGTACCTGGAGAAAACCTTCACAGACATGGGGAGAATGTACGAACTCCACACGGACAGTGGCACTGGGTGGAAATTGACATATTTTTCTCATCAGTGTTATAACCAGATAACATGGAGTGAGACAATGTTATTTGAGAACCTGGTATATAACCAGTATTTACCATAAGAGTCAAGTCAATGATACAGATGATAGTATCAATATAGGCTAGGCTATTGGGATGAGTCCTTTGAGAAAGCAAACCTTGAGCTGGGCTTTCCAGAAAGAAGCTACAATCCCTCTCTGAGCAGAGGCAAGTGGGATGGGATGCTAGGCACAGAAGACAGTACTGATGGCAGTTTGCAGGAGGGACTTTCAGTTGTTTAGGAGATAGTGTTAAGTTGGTGCAAAAGTAATTGTGGCTTTTGACAATGGCAAAAATTTTTTTGCAACCACTTTTGTACCAACCTAATATAATATGTTGATTCTAATTGAGCATTTGTTTTGAAAGAGTAGTAACAGAGAAGGTTCCAAGATAGACGGATGCTCAAATGTGGGAAAATTATTGTACTAGCGTTCTCCAGAGAAACAGAACCAATATGATATGTGTGTGCACACACACAAAGATTTATGATAAGGATTTGTCCCACATGTGCGGAGGCTGACAAGTCCCAAGATCTGCAGTTGGCCAAGTGGAGACCAGAAGAGCCTGTGCTGGTGTGGTTCCAGTTGTAAAGGCAGCAGGCTCAAGACCCAGGAAGAGCCAATATTTCAGTTCATGCCTGAAGGCCAGGAAAACAAAAAGAAAAAAAACAATGTCCCAGTTCAGAAGTGGTCAGGCAAGGGGAATTACCAGTCTTTTTGTTGTATTCAGCCTTCAACCTGTTGGACAAGGCCCGCCTGCATTAGGGAAGGCAGTCTGCTTTGCTCAGGAACCTGACGCAGGTATGAAACACCCAGAAACACCCTCACCAGAAACGTTCTTCACCAGATGTCTAGGCTGCCTCTCACCTTGTCAACCTGACACATAAAATCAACCATCAGAATCATGGATGCCAGGAATTTACATTTAAATTGTAGATAGTTGAATATGATGCCTTATTTAGGCAAAACTCCACAGTTAGATGAACTGTCAGCAGATACATTTATTAAAGTGACGTGTGTCTGATATTAATCATATCAATTTGTTTATTCCCCTCTTTTGATGTATAATCTTACTATGTGCCAATAAGTGAATATATAAAATAATATGTTTGGATTTCTACAGGTGTATTTGAATAACAGAGTTCTCACTTGGGGGCCCCAGCCTCGATTCATATTTTCATGCCAAGATAATTGTTGATGTTGTAGAGAGTTGCTTAGTTAAGCAAAGAGATGAGCACATCTAAAATCAAGCTGGCAATAGGACCCTTAGGAGTAAATATTTATGTTCATGGACATTGGTCTAAAGTGGCATCTTTAAACCTACCTTTTTTGTATTTGATAGAAACACAGAGTTACACCTTATGGTGACTGCCGCATCCGTTTCACACCATATATCATGAAGTCCCAAGAAAAGAGAAGAAAATCAGTTCTGAATGGCAGTGCAGGCTAAATATTCTTTCATAGGAAGTCAAGAAAGTAGCTTTTACAATTGCTAACATTTATGTGCTTTTCCAAAGACCTGTTCACATTCTTTCCAGCAGTGGCAGACACTTGAATAAACTACTCAATTTGGAACATAGCAAATGACTTCTTGGCCTGTGAAGAATGGTGGTGGCGATAAATGGGTGGAACACTGCAGGCACCTAGGAAAGAGAGCACCATTTCTAAAATGTTTAGTGAAAATAGCATTTTCAAGCAAACCGGAAATGTCTGATTGGAGGCAGAAGAGTGAGCAACTGCAGCTTTGAAAGGGCAGAGTAACATGCTCCATTCAGCATGTGCCTGAAATCGCGGGTCTGGCAGCTGCACTGCCTCTTGCTGTCTCACGGCATTGGCGAGAGGTCTGGAGCAAGTCTCTGCTGATCAGGGCTGGCACATTTCTTTCCTGTGTCCTCTGTTAGGGGATAGCGACAGACTTCTTGTAAACTCCAGGATGGAGCCTAGTTAGGCCTGTAAGTGCTGGTGTCTTTGCTGACAGAATTGCTGGGATAATTACTGCCACCTCCTCAGTTTTGTGTGTCACAGGCCATTGTCCAGTTACGGTTTTTCCAAAGTGAAATTTGGTGTATGTGAATGGGTGTGTGTGTACCTGGCTCGAAAGGTGGAGCTGCTGAGCGATTGGACTGCCACTTAGGCTAAAGGTTTTCTGGTGCTGGACGACTGGATGAAAGGTTGGTTTTTGTTTTTGTTTTTTGCCCCTCCACCAGCCAGAACACACTGACTTTTGTGACTTTATAGAGTTATTCTCAGATATGTATTCCAAAACTAGCAATAATTGTGAGGTGATTCCAAGAATCCAGGAGTCAACTCTGTGTGGCTCCCAAACCCATGTCCCCTTGTCTGCCTAATCTTTCTTAATAAAAAGCCAGTTGATCGTTTTTCTTTGCTGAGCTCTAGCAGCCAGTTGGCCTGGTGAGATTGAATAACGTCAGGTAGCCATGTCCAGCGTTTGGAAAGCCTGCAGGCAGAAGGGAGTAAGAATGGTCTTACTGAACACATAATATTCTAACAATGTTAAGACATAGATTTATGGCCTCTAGCACAACATTCACAGTCAGCACCTGCTGTGTGTCATAATTGATGTTTTCCTTTGGTTTCCTTGAATAGTTCTGCCTCAGCTAATGCCATTAAGTTTCAGAACGTAAAAAGAGTTCTTGTTAAATGTGGAAAACTGCTCCTGATTATTTTGGCCATCAGTTGACCACGTGAGATGAGATCATAGAAAAATTGCAGGTAATCCATCCACTGACATTCACGCTCTATCTAGATTTATGAAGCCCTCCCCTAAGGCAGAAAATGCATCTGGAAAGAGTGCCTAATAGACATTTAGGTGTCTGGATGCCGATAGATGCATATATGCATTGTTTCTCTGTTTTGTTATTTCACTTCTGTTTCTAAAAACCTTGATAACATTTAAAAGCAAATGTTCAGAAGGGAATGAAGGTCCCGCCAACAGGACAAGACATTTGGGTGGTAGAGCACGTAATTCCTTACCAGGTATGATTTGACCTGAACGCATGCTAACTCATTAGTACCCAACCAGCACCCCCTATTGAGTAGGTTAGAAGTAAGCAAGATTTGACCTGAGCGCATGCTAACTCATTAGTACCCAACCAGCACCCACTACTGAGTTAGGTTAGAAGTAAGCAAGACTTGGAACAAGGCAAAAGTCAGAACCATAGGCAGAAAAGACATAACGTCACATCCTTGGATACCTGGTATGAGAATGCAGAGTATTGGCAAGAAAGATCCATGAGTCTGGGAAAAAATGGAGACCCAGCTCTGTGTATTCTCCTGTGTCCGTGATTGTCACAGGGTAGTCTCCGGACCGGCAAACATCAGCACCCTGGAGAATGCAGACTCCTGGGCTCCAACTCAGATGTATTGAATCAGAAACTCTTGAGTGGCAGGACCCAGCAATCTTGTTTTAACAGTCTTGCTGGTGATTCTGATGCATTTTAAAGTTTGAGAACCAATAATGTATCATCCCCCAACAGAGGTGAAGTAAAGTGAATTTCACAGAACATCTCTCCATGATTGCAATTCTCAGGCTGAGATGAAGAACAAGAAATGCTGATATATCTCTGCCCACTGATTTGTGAACTCAGCAGACTAATGGGTTTTAGGAGTTCTTATTTTTTTTAATTCAAAATGTTTTGTTTTGATTAAAAACTGAAATATCAAAGAACTCTCTAAAAATTCTCTATTAGGACCAAAAAGAAAATGAAATATACAAAACAGTCTGGCTTGTGCTTTTGTGCTATTACCCAGGGTGTTTCTCATTTTGCCATGGCTGAGAAAAAGGGTTGGTGATATGGTTTGGCAGTGTCCCCACCCAAATCTCACCTTGACTTGTAATAATCCCCACGTGAAGAGTGGGGCTGGGTGGAGATAGTTGAATCATGGTGGTGGTTTCCCTACACTGTTCTTCTGGTAGTGAATAAGTCTCATGAAATCTGATGATTTTATAAATGGAGGCTCCCCTGCACAAGCTCCCTCTTGCCTACAGCCGTGTAAGACAAGAAATGCCTTTCCTTCTCCTTTGCCTTCCGCCATGATTGTGAGGCCTCCCCAGCCATGTGGAACTGTCAGTGCATTAAACCTCTTTCCTTTATAAATTACCCAATCTTGGGTATGCGTTTATTAGCAGCGTGAGAACAGACTAATACAGTTGGCAAATTTGGGCATCCCATTTCCAGTATAGACAATAGAATTATTCTCCAGATTTAGAAAGAGAGATGAAGGTGCCTCAGCCAAGGCATCTGGTGTCTACACTTGCAGAAGGTGGTCTGAGCACCATATCACATCTGCTGAATAAAGTACGGATCAGTTCCGGTCTTCATGTTATCTTGAAGATTACTAGGCGAAAATAAAGTCATAGCTGTGGCTTAAAGCCCTAAACTAAATTCTGGGAGTTAATTACATTATGGACATGAACGCTTTTAAGATATTGTATATTTCTTTGCATCTGTATAATCGCATCATTAGTTCAACAGCTTCATTTAATGCAGATTTGAGGGCCTATTACATACAAGCTGGCGTTCCTTAACTATGCTCTCCTAGTGTTGCCTCTTGGCCTTCTGTCTGTGACCATTCTATTTAAAGAAACTTAGTTAAGAAGGAAGATAAATATTTGTTTTCCTTTTCTTGGCCATAGAAACACCAAGTTCAGTCACTAATTTCAATAGGAGCTGAGTGCATTCTTCCAGCCCTCAAAATCATTTAGTTTAACTTTTCTGATGGCCCAGTGTTGACTATGTGGAAATTCCATGTCTCTTAAAAGAAATGGAAATGCTTCCTTTATGGACTGACCTATTCAGGAATTTCATAGGGCCAAAGAGAACATGACAGAGGGGGAGTCTCAGCTGTGCACTGAATTTCTCGACTCCAAGTCACTTTCTCTGATTGAGAGTGAACTGAAAATTGTTTTGAAAACCAAATTGAAAGCAACCACTTTCTTACAGTAGGGGTTGAGAGGGGCATGTTGGGTAAGTCCCTTATGAAAGGGATCCATAGAATCACTGTAATTTTGCAATTCGTGAATCTAGCCTATGTTTTTATGTAAATTGAGTGTGTGCGCCATGTGAGTAATGTCTGCCTTATAGGGAATTGCGTAGAAAAATTGTTCAGGCAATTCAAATGGATAACATTTGGCATGAGTTCTCATATTTTGACTGGCTGTTTGCCTGCCTATCTAGTGAACTTTAAAAAAAAAAAAAAAAAAAGAAAGAAAGAAAGTGTTCTGACAGGCTTGGAACTGAGTTTGCAAAGATAGGATGGGGCCAAGTTAGTATTGCTTGCGGTCACCAGTAATTCAGTTCAGAAGATGACTGACCTCTGGCATGAGGGATGAAAGACATAATGAGGGAGAGCTGATGGCATCAGGAAAGGGAGCAATGTTTCAGCAGCCATTAGGCTGGTGCAAAAGTAACTGGTAATCCAAAAACCACAATTACTTTTGCACCAACCTAGTAATTGCCATACATCGCACGAAGCCAGAAAGAGAGCTTATGGGGGACCCTGTGGCTCATGCCACAAGTTGGAATAAACACAGAGAATCAGATCAAGACAATCGCCGTTTAACCTACTTTTACAGAAAATTTGATTTCTTTTTTTTATTTACTTAAGGATTGAATTTGTTGCTAACTCTTTTCCCTCAAATGGTTCCCCCTCACCCATGCATTTCAGTGAAGAATATGTTTTCAGTGCATATAAGTGATGACAAAATTTGCATTTCTGTAGACTCCAGCTGTCTGGTTATGTAAATGATGAGCATACACTGTATTGTATTTTCCAAAAGCATGTGTGCAGCTTGTATAGCTAAGTGTTAAATTTATTTCAGAATTTATTTAAAGAATGGTCCTTTGGGCATGGCTGGTGAGTGGTTACATGGAAAAATATACTCAAAGGCAGGGCAACAAAACTGTAGAAAACGCCTGTCTCAATTAAAGAATGTCCTTTGATATTCAAGTCAACTGTGTTACAAACAAATCAAAAAAATTCATAAACCATCTGAAGTAGAACCATCTGATTTTATACGTATATAAAATATCTTCACATATTGCCTCTTGCTGTCATTTTCCTATTAAAAAACAAACAAGCTCTCTTCAAAGTCACATCTCTGGGAAGTTTTTATTTTCTAGTCCTAGCTTTCTAATGCAGAAATATTGCCTCACTTTGATACACACCTTTATCTTTTTCTAACTACTTTTATATAAGTAATCCCAACTAATTCCCAGATCAGTGGTTGAGGTTGACATATGCCCATTTTACAGATGGGTAAACTGCGGTTCAGAAAATTGAAAACTCCTTACATTGTACAGCGGGTGAATAGCAGGGCCTGGATTCATACCCAAGACACCTGGCCCTACCTCCAACATTATTTTTCTTTGTGCAGTGGTGCCTTTTTTTTTTTTTTTTAATCATCTCAAGAGTGACCTCCCCTGTTCCAGGAGCCTAATGCCCCTCAGGGCTGCTCACTCTCTTCACCTCCTCTGATTACAGTTCTCAAAAGTCATTTTATTACTATTCTTACACAGCGGACACTCATTTTATACTTAAGTATTGCCTCAATCTGTCTTTTGTATTTTAAACCTTTTCATTTCTAATTGTGGAATAAGTAGTCTTTTTTCCTGATTAAAAATAACTTTAAGAACTATATTAGAGCTGGGGGCATCCTCAGAACATCCCCTGAATCACAGTGGATCTGTGGAGCTCCACATGGTAAGCGGGAACCTAATTTATTTGGCGTTACAGTGACTTAGCAGAGCAAGAGGTGAAAGAAGGATTCATGGGTTGCCTGATGCTGTTGGAGCCCTTGTGAGGGTTTGTCGGAGCAAATGAACTTGAGACCTTCCAACTCGCCGCTGTTAAGCCCACTGCCTGCCAGCAGGTTGATCTGTGTCGTGGTTAGTAATTAAGATAAATCTATTTTTGCATAGCTAATAGCTACTGCTCTGTGATTACTAGCTCGTATCTCCTGTCCCAAGTAAACATTTATAAATACTTTGAAGACATCTCAGTGAAATTTAAATTTCCTTATAAAACTTTATTTTAAGAATAATGGGCATGTATGCTATGCAGGAAAAACTCATAGCCATGATTGGTGTTTCCGTGAGTGAGAGCCACATGAGTTACAGTGGCCCTGTTCACATAATAAATGTTTAGCAGGAAGCATTTGCATATTACATTATGAGGCTTCCTTTCTGGCCTTCCTGTGTAATTTATCACAAACTTCGTGAGAAAATACTTGCACCGAAAGCATCCTTGCACAAAACAGCACAGGTAAAGGAGGCTTCCTCTTCCTGCTTCTCCCATCTTTTGGCTTTTCCCAGGAGTGGAATTGGCATATTTCTTGCCCTGTTTCCAGGAAACCATGGGTAGAACTGGGAGGATCTTACATTCCCAAAACCATGGCAACCCAGATAGAGTCAGGATTTTAGAACTGCCGTGGTGTGCTGGGTCCCTGACACTGAAGCACCAGGTCTCCCAAGTCACGCCAAACAGTGCCACGGTTCTTTATCTTCTCTGGTGTCATCCAGAACACTCGTGTGGGTTTGCAAAAGATGCATAGGCAAAGTGGCCACTTTTTGCATCTCAGTGTGGATTTTAATGTGGATTTTCTCCAACAAGTCATTTGACTCCATTCGAGATTCTCTGGAGTCTTATTTTAGGAAATTTACCTCAGTTAGATAACAAATAAATATTTTGTTCTCAAACTTCCACAGAGTTTAATTTCCATTTCACTTCTCTGTAGGATACCTGTCAACTCTGTCCAAAAGGAAAACCTAGATCTGAGCTCCTCCCTCCCAGTGTTAAACAGCATCACTCCCCCTAGTCGATTATCCTTTGCATAGTTTATCTAAACCAACCTCTCACTTGCTGATTCTGAATCTCAGGGGGAGGACCTAGGAATTTGCAGCTTCACAAGTGCCAGTGATTTTTATGACCAGACAAGTTGGGTAATGGACCTGTTTCTTGAACAAATATTTGTTACATAAATACCACCTTTAGTTTTCCCTACTAACATACGCTTCTCAAAGCACCTGGTACCTGCATTCTGTCTCTAATATTGGAACCTTATTATTATTATTGTTTTCCTTTTTGCAAGCAGTTAAGAGAATCACGTGGATCAGATTGTCCCTTCCAAAAATCCAGAAGGCAGTCCAGAGAAGCCTCACTTAACTTGCTAAAGCCCTTTACACATTGCAAAGTGTTGCGAGTTATTTTTATGATTAGGGAACATTCTGGAATCAGTCACAGTAAATAGTTGATCTCTTTTTCAAATGAAATTAAAGCACAGCAAAATCAAGCGACTTGTCTAACAGTGCCCAGCAAGCCCTCAGGTTGTAACAGATCTAAAAGAAAATGTTTGACCACTGTTCATCCCAATCTAACAAGCAGAAAGATACTGGAATTGATCAAATGTCTGCGACACCATGGTTGAGATCCACTGTTGTAAAGCGTGGAGATAGCTAACATGATGAATCAGTGGTGAGGGCCTCCAGGTTAGAGAGTCAGTTCTAAATCCCCTCTTGACCACCGAGGGTCTCATTCCAAATATGGGAATAACATTGGATGGAAAAATATGTTAAATGATTTCATACATTGCAATTGTTTCTGGTGGTAGATTCTTATCTAATACTTAAAAGATGTTAGGAGAGGAATCGATCTTTTTAATTCATTTGAATTCCCCTTAGTAACTGCCTTCCTGCCTGGGCTGGAAGGTATCTTCCCGCTTGTGTTGCTGTCTTTATTTTTAAAGTGACAGCACATCTTTGCCTATTTTTTCAGGTACATTGAAGACCTGGGAAATATTTCAATGGAAATTTTTCCTGAAATCCCTATGAAGTATTTGCACTTTGGCTGTTGTGTGAAGAATGGAATATCGACTGAAGTGGCATTGGGTTGGAGTTAGTGCCTGTGTAATCACATGCTAATGTAGCTGCCCTGCTACCAGCCCCATATCATATCCTCCTCCTACCACTTACCCTAAAATTGCAGAGGATCAGCTGTGTACAGTAGGAGGTCGGCAGTTCAGTTCTGCACAATGCAGAATAAATCACTGAGAAATCAATAAACAGCAGCTGACAAGACTAACTATAGGAAAATTAAAGGCTGACGAGGAAGGTCGGGGAAAAGTTTGATCTTTCAGCTTAAAAATCTTAACAGAAAAATCCACTTTTTTGTTTTATATTTTAAAATAAAAGGTCTTTACTTCTTGTTTTTATGAATAGATAATTAAAGAATGAAAAGAAAAAAGTGTTCCCCATCCTAGCTCTTGAATGCCTTAGTTCAAAACTTAAATAACTAGTGATGTTATTTATTTGTACTTTGGGTGATGTAGAGTTTAATAATGTGGTTGGTTGACAGAGAAAAAATAATGAATTGTTCTCTGACTTCCTGTAGCTTTGGATGTGAATGTTATTTTTCCTTTTCGCTAAAATTTTTGGAGGCTTGCTTGAAGAAAAGTGTTGTTGCTGGAAGCCCTGACTCCTTCGTGCTTAACTCCATGGAAACACGCATGTGCTTAGAGATCCACACTGACCTCACTCCCTCCAGACGCCATCATTTTGGTGCAGACATTATTCAGCAGACACTAGGAATATGAAAAGATATAAGAGCTGAGTCTTGACCACTCAGAGTTCAGAGCCTAGAGAGAGAAATCCTTTGTAAATATTGCGTGCTTAATAACACTGTAAGGAGGCTTAAAATCTGGTGGCTGAAGGTCCTGTCTTGCAGACAGTTTTATGCTCAAGCCCCTCAGAGGAGATGCTGTAGCTATCGGTGGCCACAGGAGAAGGCATCACAGAAGGTTGGAAACTTAGGCTGAGTTTTGAAGGGCAGGCAATTCTTAAATAAGCGGGGAGGAGAGAGCAAGGACATTTCAAACCAAGGAGCTTCTCCAATATAGCTTGATCTCGTGTGCTGGGTGAGAATTAACAGTGCTGCATGTAAGGTGTGGAGTACGATGCCTGGCTTGCGAGGTGCTCAGTTGATATTAGTTGTCATTCTGAATGCTGTGGCTAAAAGGTGAAGCTTCTGGAGACAGTGAATAAGGCAGTTACCCCTTCTTGGCTTCCATAACTTTGTTTTTTTTTTTTTTTTAATCCTGGAAGCCTGAAAGAGCCTATTACCTACTTAACTTAGAGTCTTGATTTTTCTAGCAACTAGCTAAGAAACTAAATAAATCACTTTTTGGCCGAGCGTGGTAGCCCACGCCTGTAATCCCAGCACTTTGGGAGGCCAAAGCGGGCAGATCACGAGGTCAGGGGTTTAAGATCAGCCTGACCAATGTGGTGGAACCCCATCTCTACTAAAAATACAAAAATTAGCCAGGATGGTGGCGCACACCTGTAGTCCCAGCTACTTGGGAGGCTGAGGCAGGAGAATCGCTTGAATCCAGGAGGTGGTGGTTGCAGTGAGCCAAGATGGCCCCACTGCACTCCAGCCTGGGCGACAGAGCAAGACTTCATCTCAAAAAAAATGAATAAATAAAAAAATAAAAAATCACTTTTTGCTTTACACCTCACTTTTCTTCCATGTAAAATATGTCAGTTGGACTAAATGATATCTAGTGTACCTTCCATTTGAAAATAGAGTAAATTTTCTTTGCTATAATGAATGAGAGAAACTAGAACTCGAGACAGTAAACTATTTCCCTCTTTTTTTCCTGAGTTTTTTTTTTTTTTAATTTGAACTGTAATACCTACTTGAACGTAAACTTACTTTACATTCCTAATAATAGTAGGACGCAAAATTATTTGGGAATTAAAATGTAAGAACAGATGTTTAGGTTAAAATCAGATGGGTATTTCTTATATGTAAGTATCTGTTCCATCCTGAAATAAACAAAGTAGAAAACCTTAGAATATCTATTTTCAGAAGTATTTTATAGTATTTGTGGTTTCTGTAATGGGATGTTATACAGAGACTGAGCACATCCTAGATAGGTTAATTTTTAGGGTTGCTTTGTGATTTATAGCTCCTTGTTGTCTTCCTTTTTCCTAGTATCATTACCAAATTAATTTTCCTGAAATCTCTTTGGTCAAGGCATTTCCCTTTTCAAAAGCCTTCGGTGACTTTTTGTCTCCCAGGATAAGTACAAAGGTACTCATCTTCTTTGTCCAGGTTTGCCCTCTTTTCAGCGTTATCTCATGCTGTTTCCCTTCATGACATTTCTGTACCCGTCAGTACGGTTGATGGCCAGACCTCAGAAATGTCCTGTTCCCCAAACCTTGGGGTTTTCTTGTCATGGTCTCATAGCCTGCCCAGGCCTTGTCCGTGCTGAAAGACCCAGCTCAAGAAAGAGGATTCACCATGTTGAAAACAGCAAGAATTGAGAAGCAAATGTTAAAATGTTCATACTGTGACTGCCCAGGCTGGGTGGCAGCACAGGAATGGGGGCAGGTGGTTAAGGAGGGTGGAAGAGCCCATGGACTTGGTGAGACAGAAGGAGAGACAGCCTTGCACATGGGAGACTGAGGTCAGGGAGGGTAAGATCTGAATTTAAGGAGGTGGCATACTTTGAGGCTGAAGGTGTCTTTGAAAACCAAAGGTCAGAAGAAGAGACAGGGAAAGGATGTAGAATTCTTTGAGCCAGATTCACCTTCAAAGTGGCTTATAGAGATACAAAGATTATAGACTGTAGGAAAGGAAAGAGAGGAGAAGGAGGTGAGCTTCGGGGTGGATTCATTGGGAATATGTTTGGATGTCATGAAGATAATTTGACAACAGAATCTCCTTGAATGTGGTGTAAAAACAAAACTAAAGCAAAACATGTAAGAGGCATTGATGAACCCAACCCAAGATCCAGGATATTTAGGATGAGGAAAGGGCTTTGATTTCAGAAAATCTAGATTAGAATAAATGGAGTGTCTGTTCCCAACAGAACAGGCTTTTCCCAAAAGAGGGACTGTTAGGGCCTGAAGATCAGTAAAGGATTTGATTTGGGTTGAAATTATAGAAGGACAGATAAAAGAGAGTAGATAAAGTATGCTCAGGTTGGAGGATAGATTGGAGACAGATGTTGGCAGTGGAAAACCGCAGCTGAAATATCAATGTCCCAAATCTCTGAAACAGGACCTGATTGCTGGGAGGGTGCGGACAAGCCTGGAGAGGGAGGACTGATGGGCACACTTTCTGATGATCATTCTTCACAGCCATCCATCTCTAGCCCTCTGTGCCAGTCACAACGTCTTCATGGTTTCACTACATTCCGCTGTTTCTTTTAACCCATATTTAGGCTCATTTAAATACTTGATCATTTTTAGTTCTGATACTTATTCATTGTTCTGAGTCACTCTTTGCCCAAAGCAAACTGTTGTAGCCTGGAGGGGACTTTTCCAGAAATATGAAACTTGTTACAATGATTCCCTGCTCTGGTCTTTCCAGCCTAGTTTTCCAATGCAAACGCAGACTTTAGAGTTTCACCCTTTACAGCTATTAGGAAATAATTGCCCAAGAAAATTATCACAGGTGACATACAGAATTCATGGTGGCTAATCAGTTCAACTGGAATATCAAGAATGAAGCTCAAGGTGTCATGTTTATAACACAGCTAAGGATAATTTGAAATTAACTGTGCCTTTTAAAAGGGATCCCTCCTTCGCCTTTAAAAGGAAAAATATGCATTTATTAGTACTTACCTTAAAATCATTTCTAGTAACATGACCAAATTATAGGCATAGAAATAGGTATAAGATGAAATATTTGGCCGGGCGCAGTGGCTCAAGCCTGTAATCCCAGCACTTTGGGAGGCCGAGACGGGCGAATCACGAGGTCAGGAGATCGAGACCATCCTGGCTAATCTGGTGAAACCCCGTCTCTACTAAAAATACAAAAAACTAGTCGGGCGTGGTGGCGGCGCCTGTAGTCCCAGCTACTCGGGAGGCTGAGGCGGGAGAATGGCGTGAACCTGGGAGGCGGAGCTTGCAGTGAGCCGAGTTCACTCCACTGCACTCCAGCCTGGGCAACAGAACGAGACTCTGTCTTAAAAAAAAAAAAAAAAAAAAAAAAAGGATGAAATGTTTTCTTGCACATTTTTTCCTTCTCATAGTTCATCCCTCCTTTTTGTAGAGAAGAAAACCAGGATTTGTTGCCACTGTGGTTTCCCATTCTGTGTTTCTGGTTACTGTCTAGTGGACCCGTCTGTGTGGTCACAGTTGCACAGGTTGGAGAGACGCCACTGGGCGGCGTTGACCTGTGCTACTTGAGCACTGTAGTGAATTCTCCCCTCCTTCAAAGTAGTGATTAGACCTCTGGTAGTTTATATTTTTAGATACATAATTTCCTTTATTGATTCCATACAATTTGGGGAAATAGGACATCTGCTTTTATTTTAAACTGAAGAGTTACTTTAGAAATGCCACTTTTTGTTTCCAGAGACTCTAAGGAATTTTCATTTCTGTGACAGATTGACAAGCTGTGAAGATTCTCTCTAGAATGGTAACTTGGCATCTGCCAGGGCCTTCCTCTGGCTTTCTCCAGCTTTGTCATTACAATCATGCCTCGATGAAGGACAGGGGTACCTTGTAAGAAATGTGTTGCTAGGCAATTTTGTCATTGCTTGAACACCATAGAGTGCACATACACACACCTACATGGTAGAGCCTACTATGCACCCAGGCTATGTGGTGTTGCCTATGGTTCCTGGGCTACCAAGTCAATAACATGTGACTGTACTGAATACTGAAGGCATTGGGAACACAATGGTAAGTATCTGTGTACCCTAACATATTTAAACATAGAACAGGTACAATAAACATAAGGTATACCATCTCATTTGGGACCACCATCATATGTGCAGTTCATTATTATATAGCACATGTCTGTATATTATCTTTGTCCTTTTGTGAAAACCTGTCATTTTGAAATGCTATCTCTTAGCAAAAGGGATCATGATTCATTGAAATTTTATTTTTCAAATGAAGTGTATTTTTTTTTAATCCAGAATGTAGACTAGTGGGAAACACACAAAAGACCTGGACTACTCAAGGGTGATTGGCAGTGGCCTCCTGCTTCCTCTTGCAGCAGGGAGGGTGGAGGGGGAAGAGTGGTAGCAAAAGGCCATTTGCTAGCCCAACCCTTCAGGACTTCAGTTAAGTGAGTCCTATCTTGGTATAAACACTATTCTTAAGGTCTTCATGTTTATAAGGACAAGTTGAGTTTCACCAGCATAAAAACCTTCAAAAAGCAGTATGAAAATAGTATCAAATAATAAAAATTCTCTATTTGTAGCAATCAGGATTGGTTTTAGTTCAGAAAATATTATGAACCAACCTTTTTTAATTCAGGAAATACAGTTAACTCTTGAACAGTGTGGGGGCTGGGGCACTGCAGTTGCAAATTCACGTCTAACTTGTGGCTCCCCAAAGACTTCCAATGGCCTACTGTTGACCAGAAGCCTTACTGATAACATAGACAGTCAATTAACACGTATTTTGTATGTTATGTGTTTCACATGCCATATTCTTATGACAAAGTAAGCTAGAGAAGAGAAAATGTTACTGAGAAAATCCTACGGCAGAGAAAATGTATTTACTATTCATCAAGTGGAATTAGACCTTCATCCTGGTTATGTTCAGGTTGAGTGAGCCCAAGAGTGAGGGGGAGGGTTGGTCTGGCTGTCTCAGGTGCCAGAGATGGAGGAAAACCCACATAGAAGTAGACCCATACAGTTCAAACCCGTATTGTTCAAGGGTCAGCTGCACAGCGTCCTGGGGTACATACCATCCCCTCTGTTGGCCACTGTGAAGGAGGAATGCCATTAGTTCAAGGATAGCAAGGTCAGTTTGAAATGACCATGTACTCATTTTGGGGAGAAAATCTATTTGAGCTTGTCAAAATTTTTCTATAGCTTCAAAAATATCAAACTGTAGAAGTTATAAACCTCCACTTATAGAGAATATACTTCTTAGCATTAAGAATTTAGACCTTTTAAGAAAAAAGTATGAATACTTGTTTTAGGTACAGAGCTCTTTTACATCCATTAGTGAAAATTATATCTAAACATATCATCCTGAAACTCAAGATTTCATCATAAACAACAAATTCAAGTTAAAATGAATAAACCTAAGGTTTTTAGTATGAATTCCAGTTTTTTTCTCTTTTTTAAAACAGAGGCAGCATAAGAATAGTGAGGTCTTATTTTGGTTTGCTTTATTTAATTAGGTTTTCAGGAAATTATGTAACTTTTTTCATGACCTTTAGAATACAAAAAATATTAGGTCAATTTTTTGAAAAAAATTTACCTATCACTAGGAATTTAGGCAATTAAACTTTTAAAAATAGCATGCAAAAGTTAACGCAATTTAGAAAGCCTTTTTGAAGCAAATGATTTGGTTTTTCGTAAGTAATCTTTTGACTGAAAATCTTATTTTTCCTGTTTTGTTATTTCAAAGGTTTTTTGGTTGTTTTTGAAGTGACATTTTCCTGGATTAGTGAATTGTTAAAAAGTACATTCTTTCTGTCTACATTTTTCCCTTTCTTAAATAAAGCAAACATTTGTATACTTACACATTGAAGGAAAAAAGTGCAAGTGTTATAATTAGAAAGGTTAGGATAATTGCCTTTTATGGATACATAATGCTTCAGTTGTTTACTGCTAAATGAAATGTAAAAGTGTCTATTAGACTAAGGAATAATGTACAAAATAGATCTAAATACAAAGGAAATTGTGTTCTGTCTGAAAATTTTGTAGATAGGTCTAAATTAACAAGAAGAAATTGAGAAGGCTATATACACACTCATTCCCTTATGTGAACACACACACCAAATACACTGAAATGTCCATATTTGGTGACAAAAATGTGTAGTGAAAAACCAGTGGGATTATCCTTTGTAATAGCTCATTCTTTAAGTTGCATTTCAATAATGCGTTGCTGTGAATTCAGAGAAGATTGTCAATTACAGAATTTTTTCGTGGTCTAGTATTTTGCTTGGTGCCTCAGAGAAAACGGTTGCTCGTCTCTGCCCCTCACTGTTCATGTTTGAGAGTATTGTTTGGCTGCGCCAGTAGAACTTGTTCTGATAAGCTCACCAAATTTCAGGAGTAGCCTCCTTTCAATACACTTGTGCATGTGGCTTAGTGAGCCTACCAGTGACTCAGTCATAGCAAGAAAGGGCATCTCATGTCTATGTGACCACAAATATCAGGGAACAGATTCTGCATAACCAACCCCAACCTCTGCCCTAACACAGAGGCATATGACAAAATGAAACAAAATTGCTCCTCATGCTACAGTGGCCTACTGTTGACCAGAAGCCTGACTGATAACAGAAACAGTCAATTGACACATATTTTAAAATAAATATCATATTTCTCTAGTTAGGTTTTCTATTTCATTTTATTTTAAAGATGACGAAAACTAAATAGACTTCTCAAACCTCTGCCTTTTTCAAATTAAGTGAAGTCTTCTCATTTAAAGCTGTTTATACTCAATTTGAAATATGAAACATAGCTTCAAATCCAACAAAGAGAAATATTGCTACCTCTGGATAGCACTTGGGGACTTGAATCCCTGGAAACCTGGCCACTCTGACAACCTTGCTTACTTTGATAGGGTTTACTATACTTAATATGATAGTTTTTAAATTAACTTAGAGCAGAACCTTTCCAAGGGATCTGTGACAAGAGTGGTTAAATACTTAAGTGTTGAAGAAGGAAATAATTTCTCCTGAACTTTGAAAGTGTATTATTACTAATTAATTAAAAGGTAAGTGTAGAATTGATCATTTATCATTTTTAAACCTTTTAAATTGGAATTATAATGAAAAATGCACTCCCCACCCCCTACACACACACACGCACACGCACACACACACACACACCCCAACAACTCTTTAGGTGCCTACAGATAGGAAAAAAATGCAAACCTGAATTAATCTTGGAGTGAATACTAAAGTTAGTTGGAAAAGGTCCTGAAACGTATGAGACCTTGAAATATCAATTAACAAACAGTAGTGCCTAAAATGTCTTCTAATAAGTATAGTCTATTAACTAGGATCCTTCTTCCTGTGTAAACACCGAAATGAAATTTTGGAAGAAACCTCAGGTGGTCCTGAAGTGCTATATTACTAGAAAAAGATATAATTGGTGGAAGGGGTGGATGGATAGACAGGAAGAAGCAAGAACCTGAATTTCTGCTGGCTGTTGGAAGAAAATGGGTGATCAAGTTTTTGCTTCTGAATATTTGATATAAACATCGTAATTAACCTCACCTAAAGAAAACTTGAGAGGCCAGGAGTAGTGGCTCACACCTGTAATTCCAACACTTTAGGAGGCCAAGGCAGGCGGATCACTTGAGATTAGGAATTCGAGACCAGCCTGACCAACATGGTGAAACCTCATCTCTACTGAAAATATAAAAGTTAGCCAGGTTTGGTGGTGCATGCCTGTAATCCCAGCTACTTGGGAGACCAAGGCATGAGAGTCGCTTGAACCTCTCATGGCAGAGGCAGAGGTTGCAGTGAGCCAAGATCGCATCACTGCACTCCAGCTTGGGTGACAGAGCAAGAGTCTGTCTCAAAAAAAAAAGAGAAAAAGAAAACACAAGAAAAACATTTATGGGTCCTCAATGATTTGTATAAACACATTCTTTCTGGTACATCCAAAAGGAACTGATTTCAGATTGGTGCAGAAAGTGTGTGGTCACAGAAATGAAAGGACAAGAGAGTTGACAAGAGTAATAAAAGACAACAGATAATTAACATTGCTGTTGATTGAATTTGGTCACTAGAAATGCAGCATTCATTTTTAGAAGAACGTCTGTCTATCCATACCAATAATCTGGAGATGATCACACTTTCCAAGCAGAGAGCTGAAGTGAAGGCTTGAGGGGATGCCGGTGCCTCTTTTAATTTTCTTTCATCTATATGGCTGACCAATATTTATGCATTGATAGATTTGGGTTTCTCTCCGCTTCCAATATTTACATAATACAGTAATAGTCTCAGGAAAGAGTTTGCATGTTCATTATATCAACTTGTACAGATTTTTTCTACATTCATCTATAAATTACATATAGGTGGGGGTAGTTCTATTTCTTGCTAATTCCTGAGAGTATTTATTTTAAGCATATCTTTAATTCAAAGGGATCAAATATGTTATATGGACCATGTATTTAATATTTCAAGTGTTTTACACAATATTTCACATTTTATCCTTAAATACATGCCCATATAGGTGTGACGTTTTATACTCGTATAGTATAAAAATATTAGGCCAGGCGCGGTGACTCATGCCTGTAGTCCCAGCACTTTGGGAGGCCGAGGCAGGTGAATCATGAGGTCAGGAGTTTGGGACCTGCCTGACCAACATGATGAAACCCTGTCTGTACTAAAAATACAAAAATTAGCTGGGTGTGGTGACGTGCACCTGCAATCCCACCTACTCAGGAGGCTGAGGCAGGAGAATTGCTTGAACCCGGGAGGCGGAGGTTGCAGTGAGCTGAGATCATGCCACTGCACTCCAGCCTAGGCGACAGAGCAAGACTCCTTCTCAAAAAAAAGAAAAAGAAAAAAGAAAAAGAAAAGAAAAAAAAAATTAGAGGATCCTCAGTGCTTTGTATAAACACACTTTTTACTAAAAACAATTTACAAAGCGTATTTCCAGTTTTGCTCTGGAGTGAGGAAAACAAGTTCCCAGGAGTGGGTATCATAAGTCCACTTTACAAGTGAGGTCGCTGAGGTAGGCGATGTCACAGAGGCCACTGTTGCTTTGACTAGACCCAAGAACTTTATAGCTCAAAGGTCTCCACACTGCCTCCAACAACCTTTCATGGAAAACCTGGGACAGATATAGGGAACTGTGCTTGGGAAGTACAGAGGTCTGGCCCCGCCTTGCAAGGAGCTTGCAGCCTTAAAAAGGATGAGCATAGAAATTCTTAGGTACAAATGGGGACTGCTTGCTAAATAGAGGAACTACTAAAATATTACGTGACCCAAGAGAATGGGCCAGTGCTGAAGCACATAGTATTGTCAGCTAAGGCCGAGGTGAGGAGGTGGTCTTTCTGCCAAGCCTTGAAGGACAGCTAAGACTGTACTTGATAAAAGAAGATAAGTAGGAGAGAACTCCAGGCTGCAGTAATGGCATTTATGGAGACTCAGGAGGCTGAGGCGAGAAGGGAAGATTGTGGAGCCCAGGAGTTCAAGGCTGGAGTGTGCCATGATTGTGCCTGTGGATAGCCACAGCACTCCAGCCTGGGCAACATAGAGTTCATATCTAAACAATAGTATTAGGCATTTGGGGAAAACCTTAGGAACCTTTTTAAATGGCAGCGTATTTGCTGTGCATTTGTAAAAGGAAGAAACAGCATGGTGAACCCAGTTTGAGCAGAGCCACAAGTTGGTTGTTACGCCCCCCTCATTGTCACGGAGCATTCGATTTGTCCTCTGGGCAGATGGAGCTTCTGCTGCTGATGGACAGGAAATGAAACATTTATCACATTGATGTTATTATTTTTAAGAATTCTTTAAGGAAAGGAAAAGTAATCAATCCACAATAATAGAGAATCAACTCCTTAAAGAGAGGAAAAGTATCTTGAGTGTAAATTGATGGGCAAATTAATTTCCCTTTCTTATGTAAAATTGTGACCTGTTAAAAATAATTTACGTAATTTTAGAAAGTAAATTGGATTTTCTTTCATCCTTTATATATGAATGTGTGGTCTTAGGATTGACTATGTACTGAATGTTATACTAGAAACTGAATGATGATTCAGAATAGTACATCTGATACTCGGTTTCATTAAAGATTAACAGTAGCACGGCCTTGTGTGTTTTGCTGTATCACAAAAAGCAACATTTAGTGGCTAGCGCCCTGGATTGTGTGTTAGGTGGCAAGACTTCCAGCCCAAGCTGCCACTCACTTGCTGACATTTGTGATCAGGTTAATTTTCCCATCCGTGATAGCAACAGTAATAGCATCCAAAACCGGTATACCCAGATAAATGGTAAAGATTAATAAGGTAATATCTGTGGCAGACTTTGGACTTCTTAGAAAAGCATTGAATAAAAAGAGCAGCCGAAAAACCTTCTAGATAGTGTGTCATCAGTTCACTGCATTCTGCACAGAAGGACCACGTTGAGATTCTGTTGTGCAGTGTGAATCCCATGGGTCACTGAAGGAGGGAGGGGTGACTTTGGGAGTGACTTTGTCACGCATTATTTGAATGACTTTAGGCAAGTTACTTAATTTGACGAATTTGTTTTATCTTTAAGTACTGATAATGTAATTACTCGGACTCGTAAGAATTAAATAAGGTAAATTAATACATTTGCAATCAGAAAATTCTACCTAAATTTCTCTTTTTGTTTTGGCCCTTGTGGGAACATATGTAAAAAGCAGTGTTCTACACAACTGACAAAATGGCATGATAGACCTTAGAATTTGTTGGTCATATTTCTAATTTGGTCATTATTTATTATAATTTCACCATCTCGCTAGTCTTTATTCAGTATTTTTTAAAACTATGCAGCAGTGGAAAAGAAAACATTTTTTATTTTCCTCCTACTTCTTTTCTTCTTCTTTTTTAATGTAAACCCTTCAATTATATCTGCCTCTTATTTCTTATCCTTTGTTTAATATCTGGCATTTAAAGGGGTGATGCTTTACCTTCATAAAATGCACTTGAAGTTCATTATAAATATAAATATATAAGTAATAAACATTTATAATCATTTTAATAATTATAAACTAACATTAATTTATAATATAATATAAATAATTATTTATAATATAGTTGTTTAAATATATAAATTTAACTTATTTAATATATAAATTTAACCCAATGCTCTTGGGTTCTCATGCGTTAAATCCCTGCCAATCCAGAGTAACTTAGGAAAAGATCCTCCTGATAAAGTTGATCATTAAATTTTAAAAAGGGGGCCCTTTTACTTCCTTTTGATAATCTTAGGATAGCAAGAATTGACACTTACAAAGTCTTATTGCCTATAGCAGAAGGCTTAATGATGCCTGTTACTATATATGAATCATTCATTTATCATTAACTGTTGTCATTAATGCTCCTTAGCCATTTTTACCGAATTAGTTGTGACAAAAAGTATCCGAAGTATTTGTGCTTATTACTTTCCACTTAAATAAAACTGCACCCTCACCCCCATCTTTGTTTCGTGCACATGGCAGAGGTCATCCGCAGTCCTCTGTCCAAATAACCATTCATTTGCTTTGAATTATGGCAGTGGGCTGCTCGGTGTTCGTGGGCTCGCAGGTCAGCATGGGTAAAGAAAGAGAGAGAGTCCAGGCACAGCCTTTTCAGTATTTCTGCACACTGTGTCTGAAGGATAATGCATGTGGTCAAGAAGAATTTTCCTAGTCTAGACTGTTTAAAATTTGAGGGGGGAAAAAGTCTAAGACTTCTGCAATGCTCCAAATTGTTTTTCAAATGAGATTTTAGCAAGGTGAAAATACCTGTCAAAGGATTTATACCCCCATGAGAATTTTCTAAAATCTTTTTAAACATAAAATATTCTCCCAGCTACTGGAGTGTTTCGGGTATCTCTGCCTAATCAGTGGCCTCACTTCCTGGTCTCTCAGTACTGGCTTGGTGCACTTACAGCCCAGTCATGGTTTATTGACATTGTGCTGCACACTATTCTTTCCCAGTTTTTTCTCCCACATTTGTTTGACAATTTTGTTCGTCGGTGATAATGAAAGAAAAAAAAAAGTGCCAGCCACCCAACACAGTCAGCACCCATTTTGCATGTCATTTCTGTGCAGTAGAGGTGGGCACAGAATCTGAACGTGCTCGGTGAAGTACTGTTTAGTGCAGTTCTGTGTGGCACTCGGATTTGTAAAGCCCCTGCACTTGTAATTCACCAAAGTTTCCCAGACACAGTTCCAGTGGCACTTTCCAAACTTTTTGTTTCCAGTGCAGGACTTGGTTATAACTACATAAACATAATTACATGGGATTCTGGTGGGAAACAACTGTCAGAACGACTTCAAGAAAAGGTTTAGAGCCTAGGGTCTTCTGAGTAGCAGTACCTGTTGACTGACCTGCTATGTGTTGTGTTAGAAGATTATGTTGGAAAATACTTTGTGTACTTGGTGACAATTAAGGCTTTCTGAGCCAGGCATGTGTTGATATGATATGGTGGCTTCAAACAGTCCTACAGCTGCTGTGGTATATTAGTAAAGCTTTCTTGATTCCAAGTAACAGAAACCAAGTGATTTGTGCTTAAGCATAAAAGAGACATATATAAGAGACATATATATATTATATATATATATATTTTTTTTTTTTTTTAATTTTACTTTAAGTTGCAGGATACATGTGCAGAGTGTGCAGGTTTGTTACATACATATACATGTGCCATGGTGGCTTGCTGCACCTATCAACCTGTCATCTAGGTTTTAAGCCCCTCATGCATTAGGTATTTGTCCTAATGCTCTCCCTCCCCTTACCCCCCACCCCTCAAAAGGCCCTGGTGTGTGTTTTTCCCCTCCCCGTGTCCATGTGTTCACATTGTTCAACTCCCACTTATGAATTTGAACATGCTGTGTTTGGTTTTCTGTTCCTTTGTTAGTTTGCTGAGGATGATGGCTTCCATCCTCACCCTGCAAAGGACATGAGCTCATTCTTTTTTATGGCTGCATAGTATTCCATGGTGTGTATGTACCACATTTTCTTTATCCAGTCTATTTTGGTAGAGATAGGGTCTCACTGTGTTGCTCAGGCTGGTCTTGAACTCCTGGGCCCTAGCAATCCTCCTATCTTAGCCTCTCAAAATGCTGGGACTACAGGCATGAGCCACCATGCCTGGCCTAATTTTGTTCAAACATCTCAGTAAATTATGACTAATCAGGAGATATTTTCAGGTAAAATATTAATTCTATTAATGTTATGAGCACATACATGTATAGATTTGTGGAATAAAATTTGTACTTTGTGGTGTTACATTTGAAAATAAAAATAAAATTCAATAATGAAAAATAAAAGAAGAATACAGGCCTCCCTCATAGGGAGGACTGGTCTAGGACTCGGAAGCCTGTCTTAAGCCTGTTCTCTGTGTTCCCCACCCCCATGTCTCTGCCTCCCTTCATTTTTTCTTCTCTCTGAGGGCTGTCCCAGGTACAGGGACACTTTAAATAAAGTAATCTCTGAGATTTACTTCTGTAGAGGAGAGGGCCAGTTCAAAAAACTCACTGTGACTTTACCAAAACCACCTGAAGCCATCATATGGCGCGTGTGTTGCTCTTGATACTTCTTGCTTTTACCCTGCTACACCCCACATGAGTAAGAGTGCAAGACTGAGCTATTTAGGGTGCTCCAGGCAGAGAAGGCATGGAAGCTTGGAAAGCGTTTTCTAAGTCTTTTCTGCTACCCTTAATTTTTGCTCATTACTGTTTGTATATAATCCCTATCATTTCATAGCTCCTGGCACAGTTGTAAATCTGAATCTTGAAGGGACCTCTGAAGGTCACTCAGACACAGTCACCCAGACAGAAACCATAACAGGTCTCCACCCACCATTATTAAATCATGCGTATGGTTAGGAAGTGCTCGCCTCGTAAAGTTAGTGACGGCTGGGCAGCTCCTAACTGCGCTCCTGTTGATCTAGGTCTGTCTCTCTGTAGCTTCCTTCAAGGTGCACCTGTTCCCTCTGCAGCAATACAGAATAAGGCCTGGCCTTATCAATGACTTCAAATTCCTGAATATGTAAGAAGTCACTCTGTCATTCACTTAAAGATACTTAAATGCCTGATGTTTACTGGGCAGTGATTAAATGCTATGGATGTCAGGTTTTAAAATGTTTGGCAAACATTTGGAATAGCAACTGGACAAGCTTCTGAGGAAATGGGAGAGGTCAGAAGAGAAGTGGAAGCTTTCCAAGAACACCTCAGCCCCAGGAAGACTAGATATCATCAATCTGATGTAGCAACGTCCTCTTTATTCAGAGTCACCCAGTGGTTTACAACGTCCTTGACATGCGAGCCAGAAGTCACAATGAAAGGTTAGCCCTCTAATATAGGAATGTAGGGTCCATGTTGCAGAGGTGATGGAAGGACAAGAGCCAGGGCATTGCAAGTGACAGTGAGGATCATGGATGGGATAAGCCAGGCTACCCCAGCTAGGGAGGAAAAGAGGGAAAGGTCAGAAGAAAAGGGGCTGATAGCTGGGAAGAGATGGACAAACTAATGAAAGAGACTAAAAGTTCAGTCAAGTGAATTTAGAGAGGACATTAATCCTGGGTAATATAATAATAAAATACTTGTATAAAGTTCTTGTATGTTCTCAGGAGTAGGGGTTGCTGATACCATGTACCAATGTGGAAGAGAGATATACAGGCTGACTGGTTTCAGAAAAAGACCATATTGGTCGTCTTATGTATATTTAACTTAGGATAATACTGGATATAGTTTTCATTTAAGTAGTGTAAGTTTGCATTCATAACTTGGTATAAAGTGTTTTATCTCAAGAACTTACTTAACGTACTCTTTAAAGTTCATTGCAGCCAATTGGTGCACAAATAGTTTTAGAGCGTTCTATTGTTTTTCATGAGAATTAGACTAAGTAATATGAGAGGAGTCTTAAAATGTTAAATGAAAAGGTTCAGTTTTAGGCAATTTTCGAGAGCTCATCATTTTCAAGCAGAGGAAAACTTTTTTAAAAACATTATAGAAGCCAACTGGAATTGAACATTTTAAAAATTGCTATGGGTAATGTACAATGTAAATAATAATTCTTTCCCAAGTTACAATGGTAAATTATCAGAAGACACACACACATGCGCACGCACACCCCTCCTATGAGTGAACCATTTTCTGGCTTTGGATTTATTCTGTCTTTAATGAGTCATTTTTAAATATGTGTTTTAATCAATAGGAGTGCTAATTACTCATATAACTGCTTCAAATTATTATGTACTTATTTTTCATGGGCTACATGTATGCCTTTAGGTTGGTGTCACGGGTCCATAGGTATAGAAAACACGGAAGGTGCTATACTTGCTCTTAGGAAATCTCACATTGGTCTGTGTATTATGAGGTCAGAAATGACTTTTAATGTCTGGTATGAGGTGAGCTCTGTTTTTGTTTTATTTCTTTAATTTCTGCTTCTTTTAGTATTAGTAGCCTTATTTATTGATTTAAGCATTGTTAGCTGATTTTTTTCCTTTATTTCAAGTAACTGAAAATTTAAATGTCACATTTCTGACAGCCATATCATTTGGTTGATCTCCACCATTAATTTCTCTTGGGGCCTGATCGATTGTTCACAGTTTTGGCTGTCATTCTTACTGCCCCATGGCTGTGGGTGTTTCTGTCAAAGAGGACTGTGAATTGCGAATACAGTGGCAGTTTCATGGCTTGTTGGCAAGGTGACCGTGTAATTTGTCATCTGAACAAAGGTGCTATGGGCTAATAACAGTGATGCAGGACAACATGCTTAACCCATTTCAAACCAGGACATATGGGCACTCAACTTATAGGTGACCATTTTGCAGTTCAGAGCCTTAAATGTCCATGTTTCAGCAAATCACTCTCTTACATAAGACTGCACTTTTCACACCAAATTCCAAAGATTTGGAAACCCAAATCATTTTTTTTTAACTGAGACAGGGTCTTGCTTTGTCACCCAGGCTGGAGTGCAGTGGCGTGATGGACTCACTGCAGCCCTGACTTCTGAGACTCAAGCGATCCTTCTACCTCAGCCACCCAGTAGCTGGTACTACAGATACATGCCACCATGCCTGGCTAATTTGTGTTATTTTAGGAGAGACAGTGTTTCACCATGTTGCCCAGGCTTGTCTGGAACTCCTGGACTCAACTGATCCTCCTGCTTTGGCCTCAAGTGATCTTCCTGCCTTGGCCTCCCGAAGTACTGGTATTACAAGCATGAGTGATTGCACCTGGCCCAAATCTTACTTTATGTGCAGAACTATGTGGTAGAAGTGGTGCTTTCCTAGAATAGCAGTTTTAATCAGGGCTAAATACTGTGCAGTACTTTTTTTATATTAGACATATTTTAATGGAACATGACCCAAAATATGCATTTTTTTAGATAAAATTGTGGGTCTTCAGAGAAATACCACGTTTACAGCAAGTTGCTTAATAGAGCACCCCTAGGCCTCTCTGGTCTCTCTCCACTTAGACCAAAGTGATACTTCGGTCTGCAGGTTTAAAAAGAGCTGACTTAAGTGACCATACATTTTGAAGATGAGAAAAACTGATTAACTCTGGTCTGAAAACGTTTGGACATTCCTGCTGCTCTTCTTTTGTTGAATAGAGACATAAAGGTTATGACTGGGGTGATGGAGAAGACTGCTGGAGTCTCGCAACGCTTTTAAAAATCTGCCTGATTAGGTGCCAGGCGAGGTTTCTTCTTTGAGTTACTCGATGTCTTTAAACCTTCTGGTAAAAGGTGAATACACTCAAGGAAGATGTTCGTTGATTCATTTAACAATTATGTGTGGTGTGCTCATTTTTTATATCTGTATTTTATATAACATGAAGTATTTACAGTAGCAGAAACATAAGAAATGGATTATTTCAACAGTTGGTACCATATTAGGGAGAGAACTTTGTTTAGGAAAATATCTTGACCTAAAACCTGAGGTCACAGTTTTTCAAGGGAACAAAAGTAATTAAACCATTCTGGATAAAAACAGAGTTTTGAAGATGGGAGGAGTGAGAGGAGATAGGACTGAGCTTTAAGATAAAAACTCCAAGGATTTCTTTTCAATATTTAGTTGTCTATCATGAAGCCCTTCCAGTCTACTCCCTGAGAACTTCAGTTATGTGTGCTACACAGGTAAACACCTGTGTCAGAGATTTTCCAGGGAGAGCATAAGGAGAAAGGTGCTTTTTCAGTGAATGTGTGTGAAGCCCCAGTATACTTGAGCATTCACAAGATTCATAAAGAGAAAGATTTGAGCAAGAGCTCAAAGCCCAAAGAACAAATGTATTCCTACCTACTCAAAACTCAGACAAATTGCTACGCTCAAATGCAAGGCACCTTTAGATCAAAGTGCAGGGTTGAAGATAATTTCTTTTCTGTTCAGAGACGGGATTTCTCAGCTTACCTCTCGGTTGAGTTTATAAGACTTTTATGCCTCTTTGGAAAGTCTGAGAACATCCTAGTAATCAGGGATAAATTTAGAGAAGTGGAAGTAGGT
Source organism: Theropithecus gelada (assembly GCF_003255815.1). Taxonomy (NCBI): domain Eukaryota; kingdom Metazoa; phylum Chordata; class Mammalia; order Primates; family Cercopithecidae; genus Theropithecus; species Theropithecus gelada. The sequence goes on along the minus strand of NC_037686.1, from coordinate 5,408,366 downwards.
GATATCAAACACCAGCTTCTTTTGCTTAGACGTATCCAAGGCCATGAATCCTTTGACATGGGCCAGAAGTTCTAAGTGGAATGGTACGAAGGAATTAAAATGACACCTGTAGCAACAGAAGAATATGTGAACTGCAAGAAATTGGGATACAAAATCACAGCATTAAGAGTCTCAACAGAAGTGTGTTGAACAATAAATAGCAGTTTTGTTTACTTCATGCTGAATCCTGGTATGTAGCATATTATTTCAACAGCATTTCAGTTATTACTGTATTTTCAAATATTAATATGCTTAAGCTGGGCACAGTGGCTCATACCTGTAATCCCAACACTTTCGCAGGCTGAGGTGGGTTACTTGAGGTCAGGAGTTCAAGACCAGCCTAGCCAACATGGTGAAACCCTGTCTCTACTAAAAATACAAAACGTTAGCCAGGTATGGTGGTACACGCCTGTAGTCCCAGCTACTTGGGCGGCTGAGGCAAGAGAATCACTTTAACCCGGGAGGTGGAGGTTGCAGTGAGCCAAGATCGTGCCGTGGCACACCAACCTGAGCGACAGAGTGAGACTCCATCCCAAAAAAAAAAAAAAAAAAAGGCTTAAAATAGAGCAAAGCTTGTCATTTTTTTAAAAATATGACTCATTTGGTGTGGTCTTGTACAATAAGGCATTAACTTCTGGAACTAGTGATATATTCATAAACCATTTCCTCTGTCAAAGAATCTTTTTAAAATATAGATATTGGATACCCAAGTTATTAATATTTATTAGGACACAAATAGATACCCATTTTTACTGGCTTATATTGTTCTGTATTGTGTGTATGAAATAAAGAGCATTGCCCTAAGTTTGAAAATACTCGTTCCTTCATCATAAAACAAAATTCACTTCTAACAAAGAACTATAAAATACTGTAAAAGTTAATTAAGTCTTGATTTATCCATTTAATGATTAGCCTTTCAGGATTTCAGTGATATATAATTCAGTCTTTTTATTATCTTAATATAAATAAGTTTGACAATTATTTCATGATCCTAGTTGCATTCAATTTTTACTTAGTGAGATGGCCTGGTATTTAATTCTTATTCCAGAATGAGAAACATATCCCTTAAGATAATAGAAGTCCTTGCTGCTTTAGCATATGAGAGTGATTAGGATTTTACATTCCTCTAGAATCTATTTTATATGGAAATGTGTACACTCGTAGGGTGATAACCTTCGTAAGTCATTTGAGATTTCTACTTAATCAGATTCTGCCCAATTCTGCTAACATATTGCATAGCCAAATACATATGTGTATAAAAGTACTTATTTATCAGTCAGATGTTAAAGAGACTTCCCACATAGCAAAATAACAAACCAGCATAGAACAGGAAGACCATTAGCCTTTAAAAGTTGATTTTAGTAGAAGAGCATAATTTCTGAATTAGTATGGAAGATTAGATAAAGAAGAACCAAGTGAAAACCTATCAGCTTACTGCAGTTTTAGAAAAACGGTTGACTAGATACAAAGACAAGTCTTATATTTTTAAAAAAATTGCAAATAAATATGTAGAATTTATCACTGGGTCACTTTTCATCTGTCAGCCATTTCTTCCATCTCTAGCCCCAACCCCTGTCTTCTGTCTCTTCTTGATGCCTCCGTCTACCCGATCCCTTCTCTGGTATCTCCTATCACTGCCCCCTGGTTGGTTGTCTTTATGCACATGGCCATTCATTGTTTCTTTCTTTTTTTGTTTTTTTGTTTTTTGAGACAGGGTCTCGCTCTGTCCTCCAGGCTAGAGTGCAGTGATAACAATCTGGGTTCACAGCAACCTCCGCCTCCCGGGCTCAAGTGATTCTCCTGCTTCAGCTTCCCAAGTAGCTGGGATTACTGGCACATGCCACCACACCAGGCTAATTTTTGTATTTTTAGTAGAGATGGGGTTTTGCCAATTTTGGCCAAACTGGTCTTGAACTCCTGGCCACACATGATCCTCCCACCTTGGCCTCCCAAAGTGCTGGGAATGCAGGTGTGCATCACCGTGCCTAGCGCATTGTTGCTTTCGAAACACCTTCCAGTCTGATTATCCATCCTGATGATCATCGTTAGGTGTGTAGATCCCTAATCTGATAACCTGATTTTCTTCCTGGAGAGGATCAAGTGGATACTAGCATAATGCTTGGCCCTTAGTCTCACTCCCAGAAAATTTATAAAATAAATGGAAATACAATACGTGTATTTTTCTGTTTAGAGATAGCACCTTCAGCATGTTTTTAATTCATGGGCATTTTCAATATGAACTGTTGTCCAGAACTTGCCCATTAAAACCATATGTGTAAACCATATGTGTAATACTTTCTATGCTGCCTCCCAGAGCCCAGCTTAGCAGTTGCCTTAATCAATAAATTATTCATTAATTAAGCTAGTATTTATTAAATACCTACTATATCAGACACTGTAGTTAGGGGGTCATTGTAGTAGGGTAAAAGAAGAGCCCATTTCTGCCTTGCTAGCATATCAGCTGGCTGAATAACAGCATTTACTGAGAGAGCACGATGAGGAAGATGAAGTGCAAAGAAGATCGTGAATGTAGTCATGACAGTGTCTCCTTCACCACCGCGCCCTTTATATTGGCAGTAACATCTCAAATGCTGGCAAGATCAATGACTTTTAATTTATATTCTTTGATTGTTACTTGTAGAGCACTCTAATCCCACTGAATCCCTCAGGAAATGGACGTGTAGGTCCTTCTCTTTCTCACCAACACCAGGGCTGGGCCTTCCCTATGCAATGGCTTACTGCCTGTATATCCTACATGGAGGCTGTGGTAACTTCCTGTCTGGTTCATTCATATGGATTCTCTTGCCTCGAGGTCAGTTTGACTACCCTGACATACCTACCTGCCTGGAGTTCCCGCCCCCACACCTGTCCTGCCTGGAGCACCCCTCCCCCACACCTGTCCTGCCTGGAGGGCCCCTCCCCCACACCTGTCCTGCCTGGAGGGCCCCTCCCCCACACCTGCCCTGCCTGGAGTGCCCCTCCCCCACATCTGTCCTGCCCAGAGCACCCCCCACACACACACCTGTCCTGCCTGGAGTGCCCCTCCCCCACACATGCACTGCCTGGAGTGCCCCTCCCCCACACCTGACCTGCCTGGAGTGCCCTCTCCTCATGCTTGACCACTTTCTGTCTTCCAGTCTTAGCTGGAGTGTCACCTCTTTTGGGAAACCATCCTGCACTGGCTGCCTGCCACTATCCCCTGACATCCCCACTGAGAATTCCTTCCTTCACTCCCTGTACTCTTGTGTATCTTGTATATGCCTCTATCACTATCCTGATAAACATTTGTCATTCTCAGCAGTTTACATGTCAGTCTTCTCCACCAGTGTGAGCTCCTTGAGAGTAGAGATTGTGTCTTATACACTTACTCAGTCTAGTATCTCCAGCATCAATATAGTGCCTGGCACACAGTGAGCCTGCAGGAAATACTTGGCTGAATTGAGTGTTTTCCTCCTGATGTCTTCCCAACGTCCATAGGACAAGATTGAAACTTTCCTGCCCACTGTGTGATCTGACCGTCCGTGTAGCTGATCTGACTGCCCGTGTGGCTGAGCTGGCCTGTCTGCATGCCTCGGCCCTGCGATCCAGTTGCATTCCATGCACCGCCCCCTGTTGCTAGTGATGTTATCCTTGCCCAGATGTGTTCCTTCTTTTTCCCTGCCAAGTGAACAGCACAGACCAATCCATTCCTGTAAGCAAGAGCACAGGTGTCACCATCTTTAAAAAGCACACGAGTCGCTGTCAATCTGTGTTATGTCTCTCTTCTCAGAACCTTCAAGGAAATACTGCATATGCTTTGTACAATACAGTGTGGACATCATATGCCATCTTTATTCACATAGTCCGTGTAGATTACATTCATGCCTACCATAAAAGAAGACACTTTTTGAGCATAAAACTTGTACCTTATACATCTTTAATTTTCCCAGCAGCACTAAACATAGTTTGAGGCCTTAAGCTGGGTGACAAGTAATTGTTGCTGTAGGCAGAACGGAGTGGAAAGTGATGTGAGAGCCTAGTACCTGGAACAATGGTTTCCCAACATGATTTCAAGGGAGTGTCCAAGACTTCTTCTCCCCTCCAACCATGGTCTGCCAGTGTGAGAATTTGCCCAAAACCACACATAAGGAATACTATGTCAAAGTGACCGTGGTAGTGGCGTTTCTTAGTGTGTGTTCCAGTAGGAACAGCCTGTGGACCTTGGGCTTATTTTGAAGTTCATCCGTCTATTTTAGTATAATACATTTCGAAATACTAAGTTATTTCAATTCCATTATTGAAAATTTTTCTCTGTTCTGTGTAGAACATAGATGGAATCCCCAAAATTAGGTGTTTTCTCTCAAAATGTATGTGAAATAGCATCAACTTTACAAATAATCCAAAGACAACATGAGGTGATTCAACTGAGATTCTTAGCATGGTGACAGGTACACAGTAGGTCCTCGATATGTTGATTCATGAATGAGACAGTTATTAAACTTCGGAAAGATTCTTTATATATGTTGTATATAAAAAATCACAAATTCTGTGTCATAAAATCTCACAAAAGACGAGTTTGTACCGTTAATGGTAGAATAAAATGCCTGTGTACTACCCAAAATTTTCCTAAATTTCGACATTGAACACTTGTGTTTTCTTTATACTTTGGATCTTTTTCTCCATTTTTGGAAGAGTGTGTGCTTGTTTGTATTTTACTCCCTCCTTGGCAACCAGTTGCCCATTTATTTGATCTTTGAGAAACTTAAGCAATTACTTAATATTTATTTGTATCTTTGCAATTTTGGTGTAAGTTTCGTGTTGCATAGCCTGTTCGGTAGTAAACACTTTAGTTAGCACATGCTGATCACACTCTTAAATCTTCACCCACTTGAAGATAACTGATGTAACCTACTGGAAATTAAGGCTGTAAATTTTCAGGTAGGGATTTCAGTGTTGCTGCAATCAATACTTTGCAGATAGTGCTAACAGCTTTTTCTATGAAATATGTTGGCTAGTGGGTGGAAAATCAATGTCTGGGAATGAAAAACAGGTGTCAAGTTTGATAGGGACATCATGCGTTTGATATTTGGAGGCCAGAGGAGCCTGTCAACAAACACAGCAGTAATTCTGTCAGGTGCAGTATGTGTGGAATTAATGAAAATGCCGGAAACAAAGCAGTCTGGACAGCAAGCTAGTTCTGCAAAACACTCAGGGCAAAAATGGATCTTCCTCTTGCACCTTAAGTGAATGAATTACAGAAAGACATTGAAGTAGAGTTCAAACGAAGGCATGTTTGCAGCACTATAGAGTCTGACAGGAGGAAACAATAGGCAGGGGAGTAAGAGGTAGCCACACTACCCCACTCAAAGGGACTCTGCCAAGTGTCCGGCAGATGTCCGGGTGCTATAATAGAGGGCTGTTATTTAATTTGGAAGTTGCTGAACCCAAGCCAATCAGCAATCTTTTCTAAGCCAGTCAAGCTTGGCCTCATTGAGAAGTTGGTGAAAAATGATGAAGGCCTGAGTTAGACAAGAAGAGAGAAGGAGCGAGGGATAAACAACTGAAGACACACTGATAACATGCAAAACACTTGCCAAACATGGCGACCATCAGTGTCCTACGATAGAGAGGATGCACAGTTATGCAGTATTAGGGAACTATTTGCTCATTCAATAAATTAGGGAAAAAATAATGTTAAAAAAAGGAGACAAAATTATTAGTCATTGTTGTTCATAGTATTCTCTTCCTGGAAAATGTAGAAGAAACCACTGAAAATCAATTAAAACTAGTACAAGAGTCCAGCAAATACAGAGTTACAAAGTACCAGATACAAAAACCAGTAACTCTGGAGCCACATTGCTTGGATTCTAGTTCTGGCCCTACTACCTATCAGTTATGCAAACTTGGGCAAGTCTCTTAACATTTGTGCCTCAGTTTCCTCATGTGTAAAAATGGGGATTGTTATGCATATGAAATAAATTATTACATGTGATACTTCATAATAGTGCCTGTTACACAGTTAGTCCAACATAACGTTTCCTCTTATTGTTGTTTCCACTGCTATTCCTAGCTTTCCTATCATCTTCATAGAAAATGTAATTAAGATTTCATTTACAGTAGCAATAAAGAGTATACAATACCTAGGACAAAATTTAACTAGAAATAGTACAGTAAATGGAGGAAGCCTTTATATTTTAGAGATGTCAGTTCTCCCAAGAGTAATCTACAAATTTAATATAATTTCAATTAAAATCCCAACAAGAATTATGAAGACTTGCAAAATATTTTAAAAGTTTATTTGGAGAAGTATGGGCATGTGAAACTAATAAAAAATAAATTGAAACAGAAGCATTCAGGAGAGGATGATTTGCCCCATCATATATTTAAATATGTTATAGCTCAGTGGGATAAAAATAGAAAATACAAGCATATTAAATTCTTAAAAGCACCATTTCATACATAGGTAACCAGAAATGAGTTATTTACTAACTGGTTTGGGGCAGCAGAATTATCATTTGGAAAAAAAATACAATTAGATTAACCCCATATAGATTAAGGTTTAACCCCATATATACTGAGGTTTAACCTCATAGAGATTAAGGTTTAACTGAAACAGATGAAGCCTTGGAAGTACTAAAAAAAAAAAAAAAAAAAGATAGGCAAATATTTTTTGTAGTTTTGAGCATTGAAAAGCCTGAGATGATTCTCAGTATGATCTCAAAATTCAACACCATTAAATAAAAGATTGCTGAACTTGACTACATAGTTTTACATCTGTTTATACAAAACTATTTTTAAAAGAGAAGGTCAAATGACAACCTAGAGAAAAAATTTAAAATTTGAAGTAAAAATAACTGCAGTCTATTATGGGGTCTTGAAAAAATCAATTAAAAAATGAATACTATAATACAAAACTGGGCAAAGGAGTATAACAGGCAATTTGTGAAAATAGAGATAAAAATACCTATTAAACATATTTTAAAAGTCAGCACCAGCTCTCAGCACAGATGTAAATACTATACTTACCCTATACATACACTATATGTACAGACACTATACATATAGGGTATGTATAGTATATATATGTATAGTATATACTATATGTATAGACACTATACAGTCATGTGTCACCCAACAATAAGGATATACTCTGAGAATGTGTCTCTGGCCATTTCATGATTGTGCAGGCATCGTAGAGTGCACAGACACAAACCTAGGTGATAGAGCCAACTACACACCCAGGGTGTATGGTGTGACCCATTGCTCATAGGCTACAAACCTGCACAGCATGTGACTGTACTGAATATTGCAGGCAACTGTAACACAATGGTAAGCATTTGTGTAGAAAAGGTACAGTAACGTTGTATTGTATTCTTATGGGACCACTGTCTTATACACAGTTCGTCATTGACCAGAATATCATTCTGTGGGACATCACTGTATAGATTTGTTCATGTCTATCAAATCGAAAAGTTTGTTTTTAAATGATAGTACCTGTATTATGGACTAATAACTTTTTACTGGTTATTGTAACAAATTTCTAACTTCCTAACATGAACTTCTAACTTAAGGCAACAGAAATTTATTCTCACACAGCCTGCAGAAGTCTGAAATCAAGGTGTTGGCAGGGCCGTGCTCCTTTCAGAAACTTTAGGGCAGATTCCATTCCTTGCTTCTTCCAGCTTCTGGTGGTTCTCTCCAACCACTGGTTCATGGTTTCACCACTCCAGTCTCTGCCTCCATCTTCATGTGGCCTTCACTTCATTTGGCTTTCAAATCTCCCTTGTGTGTCTCCAGAAAGGTGCAGATTATTGGATTTAAGGTCAACCCATGTAATCTAGGATGGTCTCTTCATCTCTAGATCTTTACATTAATTACATGTGGAAAGATTTTTTTTTCCCAAACTAGGTCACATTCACAGGTTTTGGGACACAGACTTATCTTTTGGGGAGCCACTACTCAGCCCACCCTCTGACCCCAAAACATGGTCCCCCATCCCATGTGTAAAATACATTCACCCTATCCCAGCATTCTTAAAAGTCTCAACCCACTATAGTGTCAAATCTGAGTCCAAAATCCCATTTAAATATCTTCAGCTCAAAAACACCAAGTTTCATCATCTAAATCATCTGAATCAGATATGGCTGAGCCTCTGGGCATGATCCATCTGTGGGCAAAATCCCCATTCATCTGTAGACCTGTGAAACTAAAAAAAAAGTTACCTGCTTCTAAAATACAATAGTGGGACAGGCATAGGATAGATACCCTAGTTCCAAAAAGGAGAAATTGGAAAGAATAAAGGGGCCACAAGACCCAAGCTAGTTTAAAATCCAGCAGAGCAAACTCCATTATATTTCAGAGTCTAAGAATAATACTCCGTGGCCCAGTGCTCCACTCTGGGCTCACAGTTCTGCCGGCTTCTGCCTCTGGGTTCGAGGCTGTCCCCTAAGGATTGTTTTCCTTTTCCTTGAACAATAGTGTATATTTTCAGCCAAGTAGCTCTATCAGCCTGTTTTCTTCCTGTAGAATTCCAGAAGTCTGACATCCTTTCTTCATCTCATCCTGTCTCTGTCCTCATTCTGTCCAAGCTGGTAGTGTTTGTGCTGATGCAACATTTTCATAAGCCTAGTGGGTCTCCTGTGTATGTTAGAGGATCCAGGTCATTAAACAAGAGAGGCCTCCGTGGAATTTTCGAGGATAACCCCATTCTTATTCCTGGCTTCTGCTGACATGGCTGATTGGCTCCATGAGTCACACACCTAATCCCCTTAGCAAACGGCTGTCCAGCCATTCCCTTGAGCCTCTCTCCAGAGCCCCTTTCTCCACAGTGGACAGTGGACAGCCTGATTTTAATACCCTTTGCAATCTGGTAGCCAAGAATCTTCCAAACTATCAAGTGCTGATGTCTTTGGCTTAACAGTTTCTTTCTCAATTCGACTCTTTTCCACTTCCATTTTATTATAAACAGCAATGAGAAACCAGGATGCACCTTCACAATTTGGCTTGGCTATTTCTGCTAAATTGAACAAAACGTTTAATTCTTAGGTTTATTTATCTGTGAAGAAAAATAACCTGCAAATCATGCAGAAAAAGTATAATCATCCCTCAGTATCATGGGGGATTAGTTCCAAGACTGCCCCCCTCCTCCCCACCAGGACACTAAAATCTGCAGCTACTCAAGTCCCTGATATAAAATGGTGTGCCATGTGCACATCCTCCTATAGCCTTTAAGCCATCTCTAGATTGTTTATAATACTCAATACAATGTAAATACTGTGTAAATAGTTCTTATACTATATTGTTTTTTATTTGTATTATTTTTAATTTTTTTCCCATTATTTTCGGCCCAAGGTTGGTTGAATCTGCAGATGCAGAAATTGCAGATATGGAGGGCTGACTGTACCCATAAGAAGGGGGCAGATCCCATGTTAATGTGTTCTGTCCACAAAAGAAATAAACACAAACTGGAGAGGTACAAGGAAACGTTTGGAGATGACAGATATGTTTATTACCTTGATTGTGGTACAGGGACACATGGACATATCCAAATTCATCACATTGTATACATTAAATATGCACATTATTTCATATCTCAATTATTTTTTAACAACTCTGTTTTTTAAAAAATTGAGGTTCAAGGTGACTAAGGAAATAAGCTACTTGAAATGATTTTAGAATACTGACATATTTATTATGCCTCAGTGTATATCTTATTGAGTATCTTAGACAAAGCACCTCAGTAAGAATGAGGTGCCAAAATGGAGTACACACTCCAAATATTATTGAAATACAACGAAAAAGGATAGTTTCAGGCTGAGTAGCCACATCATGCTGGAGGTTGCATCAACTAGTGGTGTTTACTGTGAGAAAGGAAGACTTGGGGGATCATGATAGCCCCTGGCATGCGTCAGGGTACCTCCGGGGAACAGAAGGATAAAAATTATTTTGTTTGGTTTCAAAGGAAAAGATGGGTTGGTTCAAGGAGGCTGTTCTGGCACAATAGAAAATATTCTACTCTCTGATTTGTCCCAAGCAGCAACTACTGCCCCAAGGCAGTGCATGCTGAGACAGAAGACAAAGTAACCTTTTAGAGACTTTTATAGAGGGGCTTATGCATTGGGTAAGTAGTTGTACTAAATTGTCCTTCATTCCTTTTTAACACTTAAAACAGTGGGAACCCAGGCTGTAGGCAGAAGACCTCTTTTCCTATGTAGTTTCTCTAGCTGTATAAGTTCCTCAAGGGAGGAGGATTGGCTAAGGTGCAAAAATGGTAAATGGAAAGTACTTTGTTCCCAAGTGACTTTATTATTTTGACTGCAGCATACAATGATTTTTTGTGGACAGAATGTAATGTGTGGGCACTCAGCTATACATGGATTAAAAGTTACGATTTCTCAGAGATGTGTTAACCATGGTTGGATTTAAGACCAGTTTGCAGAACCAGGCGAATGTCTTAGGCACTCTCTGACTTCTGCGCCATTTCCTCTCTTGTTACCTGAGCTCCTGCAACATTGAAGATTTAATTTGGATGCTTCACTTGAGTGCACATGTAATGTGGGTATATCCAAATTGGATATGTGTTGTTGTGGCTCAAAGATGGACGTATTTACAACTGATTATGCAAATACAGTTTTTCTCGTGTCTGCAGTGGCATAAATTTTAAATGCAGAAAAGTTGCTGTTTATTGGGTGTTTATCAGTCCTAAGGTTTATGCTTAATGAACTTCCTCCACTGGGATTATGGGCTCCTTGTTTAATGAAAGAAATCATTCCCTAAGCAAATGATTCTCTCAGCCAGAAATGAATGATCTGGACAAAATATGGGTGTTGTGTATAAGTAATATATGAAGTTCAATAAACAATCCTAAGCCAAAAGAACAAAGCTGGAGGCATCACACTACCTGATTCAAACTATGCAACAAGGCTACAGTAACCAAAACAGCATAGTACTGGTACCAAAACAGAGATACAGACCAATGGAATAGAACAGAGCCCTCAGAAATAATACCACATATCTACAATCATCTGATCTTTGACAAACCTGACAAAAACAAGAAATGTGGAAAGAATTCCCTATTTAATAAATGGTGCTGGGAAAACTGGCTAGCCATAAGTAGAAAGCTGAAACTGGATCCCTTCCTTACACCTTATACAAAAATTAATTCAAGATGGATTAGAGACTTAAATGTTAGACCTAAAACCATAAAAACCCTAGAAAAAAACCTAGGCAATACCATTCAGGACATAGGCATGGGCAAGGACTTCATGTCTAAAACACCAAAAGCAATGGCAACAAAAGCCAAAATTGACAAATGGAATCTAATTAAACTGAAGAGCTTCTGCACAGCAAAAGAAACTACCATCAGAGTGAACAGACAACCTACAGAATGAGAGAAAATTTTGCAATCTACTCATCTGACAAAGAGCTAATATCCAGAACCTACAAAGAAGTCAAACAAACTTACAAGAAAAAAACAACCCCATCAAAAAGTGGGCAAAGGATATGAACAGACACTTCTCAAAAGAGGACATTTATGCAGCCAACAGACACATGAAAAAATGCTCATAATCACTAGCCATCAGAGAAATGCAAATCAAAACCACAATGAGATACCATCTCATACCAGTTAGAATGGCAATCATTAAAAAGTCAGGAAACAACAGGTGCTAGAGAGGATGTGGCGAAATAGGAACACTTTTACACTGTTGGTGGGACCGTAAACTAGTTCAACCATTGTGGAAGACAGTGTGTTGATTCCTCAAGGATCTAGAACTACAAATACCATTTGACCCAGCCATCTCATTACTGGGTATATACCCAAAGGATTATAAATCATGCTACTATAAAGATACATGCACACGTATGTTTATTGTGGCACTATTCACAATAGCAAAGGCTTGGAACCAACCCAAATGTCCATCAATGAAAGACTGGATTAAGAAAATGTGGCACATACACACCATGGAATACTATGCAGCCGTAAAAAAGGATGAGTTCATGTCCTTTGTAGGAACATGGATGCAGCTGGAAACCATCATTCTCAGCAAACTATCACAAGAACAGAAAACCAAACACCACATGTTCTCACTCATAGGTGGGAATTGAACAATGAGAACACCTGGACACTGGAAGGCGAATATCACACACCAGGACCTGATGTGGGGTGTGGGGAGTGGGGAGGGATAGCATTAGGAGCTATACCTAAAGTAAATGACGAGTTAATGGGTGCAGCACACCAACATGGCACATGTATACATATGTAAAAAACCTGCACGTTTTGCACATGTACCATAGAACATAAAGTACAATTAAAAAAAAAAAAATCTAAGATAAGGAGAAAAGTATATTTTTAGGGCTGTATTGTCAGACTAGATAAAGGTTTCTTCAAAATCCCTGTGCTTTTTCTTACAGTAGCTTTGTAGCCTCTCCTCACACTTAAAACCTTCATTAGTTACAATTATCACATCTTTTTCTCATCTACTTAACCGGAAATAAATTTCTTTTATCTTTACTAATTTCCAGGCTATCAGAAATGTACTTGTGAGGAAAAATATTTTCTGCTTCAGATAATGGCTTCTTTAGATATTTAAAACGTCTCCCTTTCCTTTTTAAACCTGATTTTACTATTTAGTTAAAGCATACTGTCCTTCTATTGCTGATTCAACATCTTAAGTGTGAGAAGCCTATATTTAGTTAACTGCAGTTACTGAAAATACCCATTTCTCTTGAGGTACTAAATTGCTCATTTTGGGAAATGAGTCTAATGTATATGTGAATGAAACAGTCTGAATTCCTGTAAGTATACTTTCTCTAATATCCTAGCTTCACAAATCTTTTAGTTTCCAATTCTCTGATTATTTTTTTTTCTCAGTCCAATTCTGATTTGTAAAATTTTAAGTGAGTTCATTTTCTTAAGTTAATTCTGGGGTGCTCTTTAAAGGCTGAGTGTGGATTGGGTGGTAGTACTCTGCTAATCTGAGAAGAGGAGGTCTGAGATAGTGATGGACTAGCGAGAAATCCACACACCCAAAAAGCATGTGGAAGGGTGCAGAGGTGGGAGCCATAGTGTTGTATGTTAGCTCCTGATCAGTGACATTTATCTAATAATTTTGGTGTTTTCCTCCTTTTTATATGTCACCGTTTGACCTTAAACACGGTTCTACTTTTGCAGTTCTTATGGTATATTAAAATTATGTATGTTTGACTGCTGTAATAGACTCTGAGCTTCTTGTCTTTTTCATGTTTTTATCACCTCTTAATTTATGGTGCATAATCAATTACTGTTTATTGAATGAAAGAAGATTTCTCCCCAAATACTATTTGTGAATCTTTTAGAATAGAGACACATGGTTATCTCTGTCTTCCACTGGGCCCTGGTATCTTCAGATTTACCCCTGAAATGGGCTTGATCTCTGGAATTTAGAACAAAATTGATTGTCATATTAATCATATTTTCATTGGTTTTAGTGAGAAACAGTTGAGAGGGTAGGAGGAAGACAGGAACCTGTGCAGTTTTAAAAACCCAGCTTTCTGGGTTTTGTTTTTACTTTTTCCTCAATTCGCTTTTAGAGTGTGTGTGTGTGTGTGTGTGTGTGTGTGTGTGTGTTATTTGAGACACAGTCTCACTCTGTCACCCAGGCTGGAGTGCAGTGGTGCAATCTCAGCTCACTGCAACCTCCTCTTCCCGGGTTCAAGTGATTCTTGTGCCTCAGCCTCCCAAGTAGCTGGAATTAACAAGCATGTGCCACCGTGCCTGGCTACTTTTTGTATTTTTAGGAGAGACAGGATTTCACTTTGTTGGCCAGGCTGGTCTCCGACTTCTAGCCTGAAGTGATTCACCCACCTCGGCCTTTCAAAGTGCTGGGATTACAGGCGTGAGCCACTGTGTCTGGCCAGCTTTTTGGGTTTTTAGCACATAGCCATATTTCCAATTATCTTATACTCACAGTGTTCATAGTATTTCCAGCAACTCTTTAGTCAGTCTCTTGATTGTTATTATGTAAGTCTCTGTCTTACCCCCTACCCCCTACCCCCAGTTTTAATTCTGGAAACTGCAAAATGATTGAAATATGCACATAGCCAGAATTGGGATATGCTAGAGTTAGTTCTAGGAGCATAAGCCATAGTAAAGTGTGCCTTTGTAACATCTTGAACTGGTCTTAATATTAGTAAATAAATGAAACTATTTTTAGGTTTTTTTTTTGCCAGAATTATGTTAGAGAAAACCTGATACATTTTATGATTTTTTGCAACTCAGAAGTAATTACCAAATTCATAATTCTGTGAGATTTTTAATACTTGCATTATTAGAATATACCAGATTTATTATCTAGAAACCAGCCTTTGAAAGTTAATAAAATGCAGTTGTCAGAATTGCAAATACCTGTTAAATCTTACATATTATTTTATATGCATATAAACCATGCATAAGGAAATGAAGCTTCATAAAAGGTTATAGGAACCTTTACTATATTTCTGTCCTCAACAATATAATACTTGTTCAGATTTGTTTTTTAATTAAAATTAAAGAAGATCCATCCTAATATTTCCACAAAGTTTAAATGTTATTTTAGAATCATTCCTTTTATGCTTGTTTTTCTTAAAAATATTTAAGTATACCAGTTTAGAATACTGTTTGATTCTATAATAAGTGTTCAAAAAATGGTAGAGATTATCTTTATTATTTAAAGTGTGGTATTTGGTACCTGCTAATATGGGTATTTTTGGTTTTATTTCTTTTAAACATTTTTAAATTGATGAATAAAAATTGCACATATATGGTATAAAACATGCTTTGAAATGTGTGTACTTTGTGGAATGGCTACGTTAAGCAAAATAATATGCATCACCTCTTATACATCATTTTTTTTGTGTAGTGAGAATACTTAAAATCTACTCTCCCAGCGATTTTCAAGTATAGAATACGTTGTCATTAACTACAGTCACCGTGTTGTACAGTAGATCTCTTGCAATTATTGCCCATGTCTAACTAAAATTATAGATCCCTATTTATTATTTTCCAAGATAGAAGATTTTTAGAGGTGATAGGCAGTATAGATAAGACTGGAGAAGTTCTTGGGACTTTAAAATTATGAGAAGGACCTTTTTTTATCCATGGATACCCGGGCCCTGCTCAGAAATCATTGAAAACCCCAATTAAGAAAACAAAAACCTTTTCAGATATATTGCAAACAGCGTATTGTAAGCCAATAGAACAAGTTAGAGTTAGACATTTCAAATGTTTTTTTATTCTTGGCTTTACCAAAGAAGTAGTCATTTTATGAGATGGAAGAAATGAAGCATTTTAGGGTTGATTTCCCCAGAAGTAGAGGATTGGATGCATCCCATGTGGAGACTTTTGGGTGTATTGTGTTTGAGCATGTGGAGGGTAAAGTTCTGGCTGGCATACTTTCTTAGAAGTATCTACCACATATCTATGCTTGATGTGTGTAGCCAAGCATGAAACCTGTTGTTCTTACTCTCCTCCTAGTCATCTTCCCATTGAGAATTATTTTTCTATTTGTGTGATTACCCAGGTCCAGGGGCACTAATCCTACTTCCCGTAGGACGGTTGGATATGACAAAGTGTAAGCTTGCGTTGGGCTCATGGTATGGGTGTGATTATTAAAGTTATGTGTCAAATCGACCAAAAGCTGATTTGAGTTAAAGGAATAAGGTATAGTTTAAGGTCATTGAAAGTGGTAAGATTTAAAGAACAGAATCACAGATTTGTTTGTAAACAGTGATATATATTTTTATGTGAGGAACTAGAAAAAGAAGGTTCAGTAAAAAACTAAAAGTGAGTTTCTTTTCATTTGTTACCTTTTAATCTCAAGTTTTTAAATTTTCACATCTGTGTTCTATTGTGCCTTTTGGCCAGATGTTTAAAGCAGTAAACATATAATTACTTGATGAGAGAGCTATTTCTGTTCATTCTGGACCTGGATGCACTGAGCAGTTCAAAGTTGATATCACCAGTTGATCTGGAGAATGTTCTTCATTTATCAGTTTCTGCATTTGAAAGTTAACGTGCTAAAATTGATTTCATCCTGTATTCCTTAGCTCAAGTTGATTACACCTATCAGAATCTCTCCATTTTAAAAAATTAACTCTGCTATTTAGCCGTGCAGCATTAATTGATAACATTTGTTTAGCATAGATTTATGTGACCATGCAGTCTTGTCATTTGGGTTCAGTGAAGTCTTGTCTCACATTCTCCATTTAGCTAACACTGTTGGCGGTAATGACTTGGAATTAATGCAGTTTGTCAGCAGCTATAGAAGGCAGTGATAACAGCAACGTCCTTCTACATCTTCTTCAGACTGAAGTGTGAAATAGCATTTCCCACTTATTTCTGTACCACATTATAAACAACATCTGTGCCTGGCTTTGCTCAAGGAGGGAGCTACTAATATCTGTAAAGATAGATACCATGGTTTATTATTTTACCAGGTGATTTTCATGGGAACCTTAAAAGCATAAACCAAGAGCTTAAAGTATTGCTCAGGTGTGGATTATGGATTGGATTAAATAGTGCCTTGAAAGCCATTTTACTCTTTCAGCTCCTTGGTGGTATACAGACACACACTTGACATTTGGTGGGGCTTTGAAATTAATTACAGGCATCATTAAAGGCATGACTTTCAGTTAGTCTGAACTGAGATGCACTATGTATGACCAAAAGAAAAAAAAAGGTCAGACATATTTGTCATTTCTACTGCAGTGTGGTTATATCTTCTTTCTTACAAGATGTGTGAGCAATGTCCTGCAGTGTGTTTGTGCAGCATTTATACTCAGGACTTCTTATGAAAAGCTGGCCATACTATGATTCGAAGTCCCCACAGCAGAGCTTGAGTTGGCTTAACCAGATGAACAATCGCGAGACCTAGTTACTCTTTGTTGACTTAGATCTGTACTGTGGCACCTAGGGTGCAATGGGGCAAACTGTCACTGCCACAAGGGTGAAGTGAAAAGTATATGTCTGTACTCTTTTATCTTTCATTTATCAGCTAGACATATGTTTCCTTCATGCAAAGGAAAGAAAATCACAAGGGCCCATGCTTGTCTCTCTTTAGAACTCTCTAGAATTAGCCTGTCATGAAATGTAAAACTAATGTGCAGTTGTAAAAACTGCTGCCAGCTTTTTCCTCACTGCAGGCTGATGGCTAAGTAGATTTGGAAATGAAAGGGGTTATTATAAAGTGATTACTGAATAGCTAGGTATGTCATCTTAAATAAGCAGCTAAAATCTCTGTGTTAGACATTCAGGCTGTAGTCTTGTTTTGTATCATTCATATTTAAGACAATTTTGATTGTGGAGGAGTAATCAAGCACTAGGGATAATTTAAGAAAAAATATATACTGAGTGATTTTTTTCATTGCTTATTAAAATACATTAGAATTTAAATGAGGCATTCTCTAAAATGTGTAACTATTAAGTATGTACCAAATATAAAAATCTGAATAGCTGTTGGCTGTAGTTCAGAGTTGAAAATTCTTCACTTGACTAAAAACGTATTTATCTTCTTTTAAAAATTAAGTAAAATGTATTATAAAATAATATATTGAAAATGGCATATATCAAAGAATGAATGGTTTAAAAATTATAACTCTTAATATCTTACTACTGTCAGTTTCATATGAGAGGGCAGATACCTTGAAGAATCTTAAAAGAAAAACAAAGTAAACTGGACTTTATTACAGCAAATGTGGCTTTTTCATTATCCTTCTGTTCTTTTTAAATACTTTTCTTGGAATCGCCATCTGTGTTGCTGGCTTGAACAATCACATAACCTCTGACTCCTTCTCCCCTACCCTTGAGCTTCAGATCTAGTATAAATGACATGCCGGGTGGCCTTCGTGGATATTTCAGCAGCAAGCAGTGGGAGGCATCTCAACCTAAGCTCTTCTCCCTTTGTCCTCTGTCCTGGCAATGCTGCCTTCAGTTTGAGCTAGCTTTTTGGGTGTCTTTTTCCTGTCCCTTTTCCCACCTTCCTGCTGTACGCCTGCCCACCTAATTGGTTGTAGCCTGTGGTTTGTTTCTCATGTTACCATTTTCCCGGTCCGGGCTTCATGTACCCATCGCCAAGACAGTTCCCTCTGTAGACCCTCCAACTCCCTTTTCTGCAGGCTTCCGCTCTTCACTCCATCTCAGTCATCTACAGGCTACTTATTGTGTCTGCTTCCCAGGTCCTCAGACCTCTGTTCCCCACAGCTGGGCACACTGGGCCCAGCACGTAGGCATGATC
This sequence comes from Theropithecus gelada, assembly GCF_003255815.1. Lineage (NCBI taxonomy): Eukaryota > Metazoa > Chordata > Mammalia > Primates > Cercopithecidae > Theropithecus > Theropithecus gelada. Next base: position 5,390,100 of record NC_037686.1, on the reverse strand, counting down.
CTGTGCTGTCTTCAGGCCCTTAGCAGACCTCATGCAAGGGAGATGTGGAGAGAATGTGCAGCTCACCACCTCGTTCCCTTGCTTCTGGTTCCTGTATAGCCTGATTTATCTTGGTGATACATGAGGAGATCAGATCCTAACTTATGAGCCCTAGCAAGCAACCAGGTGCCTGTCTATGGTGGTACCTGGCCCTCTGTCTTAGTAATATGCCTAGTATGTGCCACAGATTCTAGTCCCTGCCTGGGAGCTTCTTAGTCACTGGTAGAATTCCTTAATGTTAACCTGAAGCCGTGGTTTTAGTCTGCTACCCAAACAGGCTGTGTGATCATCTGATACTATATCTTCATCAGTATGGTCCACTCTGCCTGGAGTGTCTCTCCCCTCTTTCAATTATTTGGTCCTATGGTAGCATCTTTATTATATGCTTGCTATTCTAAGTTTACTTAGAAATGAGACTTGAATGTACTGATGCTGTTTTTTCTTTTTTTTTTTTTTTTTTTTTTTTTTTGAGGTATGCTATTTCGTTTGGTGTTTTTTTTTTTTTTTTTTTTTTTTTTTACTTCTTTTTCACATTGTTCTCCATGTTGGGAGGAATGCTTATCCTCCAGTCCTGATGCTTCCATGGAGAAGTCAGGGCCGCCTCCCCAACCCTCCTCCCTCTCCTGCTCTCTATCAGAGATAAACAAAGCTGAACTCTAGTTAAAGGGGCAAGGACAGATTTTAATCAGTAATCATTCTTGCAATGGGAAAAAGAGTCCAGCATGATCTAAGGTCAACCTCGATTTGTGCAGAGAGGACTGGGCATTTATAAAGGAGAATTAAGGAGTAGGGAGGGGAGGGGGCGAGCTGGGTCTCAGGAGAGTCAGGGAAGTGAAAAATTGTAAAAAGCAGAAAGGGCGGGTTAATTCATGTGAAGCCATCTGGGTTTGTTAGCCAGTGCTGACAGAAGTTAGGTTTCTACTCTTCGGCAGAGACTGGGCTCCTGCACCCTCTAAGACTGGGAGACGGGGGCCCTATCTTCAGGTAATTGCCGGAACAAACAACAAATTCTCTGTCTGGAGTTTTCTCAGGCAGGCACTCTCAGAGGGGCTAGGATCATCCTACCGATGAAGCCTTGAGCTTTTAGAAACTGTGTTAGTGTTTGTTCAAGTCTTTATAGGCCAGGCTTGAGGCCTAGTCAACAAGAGAGCTCACTGGGGCCTGACAAGAGTTTGTTCAGCGGGAGAATCTTGGTGAGCTCTCACTTTGTCCTATGAGAGCAATGATTCATTGAATAGATGACATTTGAAAAGGGAACTGAAGATATTTAATCAGTTTCTTCTGGGCATTGTCAGAGGGACACAAATGCTCTTTTCTACAACTAGAGGTAAATTAACCATCCCTAGGTGGGAGTGGAGAGTGCTTGGATCATCAGTGAATGGAGGATGTGTAAATATGACTCAAGAGTGGATTCACTACACAGTTGCAGTAATCAAGACACGCTGGCACAATGATAAACATATCGTGCCTGTAATCACTTTGGGAGGCCAAAGTGGGTGAATCACTTTGGATCAGGAGTTCCAGACCAACCTGGCCCACGTGGTGAAACCTCATCTCTACTAAAAATACCTGGCCAACATGGTGAAAGCCCATCTCTACTAAAAATACAAAAGTTAGCTGGGCGTGATGGTAGGCGCCTGTAATCGCAGCTACTCGGGAGGCTGAGGCAGGAGAATCGCTTGAACCCGGGCGGCAGAGGTTGCAGTAAGCCAAGATCATGCCACAGCACTCCAGCCTGGGCGACAGAGCAAGACTCTGTCCAAAAAAAAAAAAAAATGAAAACCAAAACCGTGAGATAGGACTTTATACCCACTAGGATTTCCGTCAAAAAATATGGAAAATAACAAGTGTTGGCCAGGATGTAGAAAAATTGAATCCCTCGTATATTGCTGCTGGGAATGTAAAATAATATACCCACTTCAGAAAACAGTCTGACAGTTCCTCAGATGGTTAGACAGAATTATCATCTGACCCAGTAATTCCACTTCTAGTTAGGTACCCAACAGTATACCTAGCACATATGAAAACATGTGTCCACACAAAACTTGTATATAAGCCAGGTGCGGTGGCTCGCACCTGTAATACCAACACTTTGGGAGGCCAAGGCAGGCAGACTGCTTAAGTTGAGGAGTTTAAGACCAGCCTGGGCCACATGGTGAAATTCTATCTCTAATAAAAAATACAAAAATTACCTGGATGTGATGGCATGTACCTGTGGTCCCATCTACTTGAAAGGCTGAGGTGGGAGGATCACTTGAACCTGGGAGGCAGAGGTTGCAGTCAGCTGTGATTGCACCACTGTACTCCAGCCTGGGTGACAATGTGAGACTGTTTCAAAAACAAAACTAATACACGAATGTTCACAGCAGCATTTGTCATAATGGCCAAAAAGTGGAAACAACATATAGTTCTCATCAACTGATGAATGGCTTAAAAAAATGTGGTATATCTACCCAGTGGAATATTACCTGGAAATAAAGAGGAATGAAGTCTGCTACATGCTACAACATGGATGAACTTTGGGAACATTGTGCTGAGTAAAAGGAAGCCAGTTACAACAGACCACATTTTGTATGATTCTAGTTATATGAAATACCCAGAGTAGGAAACCTGTAGAGATGGGAGGTAGATTAGTTATTGCAAGGGCACAGGGTGGTGATGGTTGTGGCAAATGGGAGTGACTGCTAATGGATGTGGAATCTCTTTTTGGAAATGTTCCAAACATAGATTGTGGTGATGGTCACATAGCTCTGTGAATGTACTTAAAACCATTGAATTGTACACTTTACATGAGTGGATTGTATGACATATTAACTATAGCTCAAAAAGATGTTGAAAAAAGGGACTTAAGTGAGGAAAACTAAGAATGATTGTAATAGCAGACTTCCACAAATCAAGTCTTTTTTCTTCACTCACCTATGTCAGTAATTGATATGGTTTGGCCGAGTCTCCATCCAAAATCTCATCTTGAATTGTAATCCTTACATGTCAAGGGTAGTACCATGGGGGCAGTTTCCTCCATGCTATTCTCATAATAGTGAGTGAGTTTCACGAGATCTGATGGTTTTGTAAGTGCTTGTCATTTCCATGCTGGCACTCATTCTCTCTGCTGCCACTCTGTGAAGAAATACCTTCTACCATGATTGTAAGTTTCCTGAGATCTCCCCAACCATCCAACCATACAGAATTATGAGTCAATGAAATCTCTTTTCGTTATAAATTATCCAGTCTTGGGTATTTCCTCATAGCAGCATGAGAACAGACTAATACAGTAAAAAATCTAATATTAGTGAAATCTTTACTTGTCTAAGATCAGTAGGCATGTGTATCTCTCAGCTGAGAACCTGAAAGAGAAGACCATTATTTATTGACCTTCTTAAACTTCCACATATTAACGCATAGCTGAGTATACCACTTATCCTCTATGTATCTTGCGTCTAATTTGTATCTTGTATGCATCCTGTGTCAGCACTCTTGTGTTTATGTTTTTAAATCAGTTCCCAACTTGCAGCTGGGGAGGGAGGGAGCAGTCAGAGAAGAAGTGTGATTCCCTATCCCAGCCCCTCCCCAGGGCCCCAGTCTGTGTGTCTCTGGGTCCTCCTTGATGTGGTTTCCTTGCTGGAATCTATTATCTTTTTTTCCATGATATCATTTATTCTCCCTGCCTTCCCCTTCCCCACAAGAAGATCTAGTTTCAGAGGTCAGCATTCCCCAGTATTCCCAGTGTGGTCAGATTGACTTTGTGCAGTTGCATCATTCATGGTATAAATGAGATATTAATAATATTATATGGCTGTCCTCCAGACCCAAACTCCTGGCCTCCAAGTCAAAGCTAAGCATCACCACCTCCCCACACTTGCTCAGGGAGTGTTCCCCGCTACATCGGCCCACCATGTACTCTTGCCACAAGGTATTAATAAGCAAGAAGGTGTCTGGAACTTCAAATGATCACTAGACCAAATGAATGGTTTTTTTAATTTGAAAGATTTGATTCTTCCCTGAGAATTCAACTTCAGAAAGAATGAACGAAACTAAGACTTTTAAAATTATTTATCATATCTATAACCCATTGGAATTAATAGCTGTGGATCCTCATGAAAATTTTTAGTTAATTGTCAACATGGTAAGAATCATGAACATTTTAAATTAAATGGAACACTAGATGGCAAGTGAATGCTTTACCTTATTAAGATGATTCAATGTGTTCCATAATTTTTAAGTCACTTCTAAGCGGCATTTCAAGGAAACATACTTGGTAGTAATAAAAAAAAAAAAGTTTTTGTGGCAAATAAACAATTAAAAATGAAAGATATGCACATCAAACTGTGATTCATTTTGTTAAGTTTAATGAAGAATTAGCTATATGATAATTCTTATTTTGTGACAGTTACATTGTTATTGTATTCAAGAAAGTAATACCTGCAAAAATAGCAAATTTTGAAAAAGAGGATAAGGCCGGGCGCGGTGGCTCAAGCCTGTAATCCCAGCACTTTGGGAGGCCGAGACGGGCGGATCACGAGGTCAGGAGATCGAGACCATCCTGGCTAACACGGTGAAACTCCGTCTCTACTAAAAAATACAAAAAACTAGCCGGGCGAGGTGGCGGGCGCCTGTAGTCCCAGCTACTCGGGAGGCTGAGGCAGGAGAATGGCGGGAACCCGGGAGGCGGAGCTTGCAGTGAGCTGAGATC